>NC_056738.1:277280158-277500158 GCF_019279795.1 Protopterus annectens | reverse complement strand
AGGAGGTGGAAAGAGACAGGAAATCCTGAAAACTGAGTCTAGATCTGCACCAATTAAAGTCGGGTAACACACTGGGGGAAGAGGAAACTAGTACCAAGTTGGCAGAAGATAAAAAGGAGGATGTCAGGTTCTGTTATCAGAAGACGGAGAGTGGGAACTGAAAAAAGGATTGCAGGCTGTCATGTGGGGGATAACAGAAACAGGAATAGCAGGGGAGGGGTTGGAATAAGAAAGGTTGGAGAGGGGAAGAGAGGGAGTGAGACCGAATGGAGAAGAACATTGGTTAGAAAAAGAGCTGTAAGGGGCTGAGTGACTGTAAGAGGAATGGTCAGAAGATCTAGTGGTGGGGTCCACATTGTTGTTTCTAAAGAGGTTCTCCCTGTACTGGTTGTCTGAGGCATTAACTCAAGGCATGTTGGAACAAGAACTGTTGTGGTGCCAGTTATTATAAGACATGTACCAGTCATTGCTTTCATTGCCCCGGTCCTCTCTCCTATTGTTTCTATGGATCCTATTAAGGGGGCGAATAAAGTTGTTGGATATAGCATGATGGTGGTTCGAGAATGACTCTGGGTGATTTTTAGCGGGATGCGAATATTGTTGGTCCCTATAGGTATTATGAGGTACAGTGTGATGGTGGTCCAAGAATGAACCCTGATGGTTTCTGGAGGGATGTAAATACTGATGTTCCCTATAAAAATTCTGAGGTGTAGAATTTTCTTCTGGAGAAGTAAAACTTTCAAAAAAAGTTCTAATGGGGTAGGCAGAATTAGACTTATATTGGGAAAGGTCTCTGTCCAACTTCTGGCTCTTTTTAGCAATGACAGTAGCAACATGTCTGGACAATTTGGCAGAAATGGAATCATATACAGGTTTAACAAAGAGAAACTGTGGGTGTTGTAAAATAGACACGTGAAGGGACTCAATTTTTAATCTAAGATCATTAAGTTTAAAAGTGTTGTCATTCTATATGACTTTAAGGGAGGAAAGTCCATCATCATTGTATAAATTACTAAGGTCTTTATGTAACTGAGACTTGACTACAGTTCTGTTAGGAAAGTTACATAAACGCAGACCTTTAGGTACAATGTGTAAAGACAAGCAAGCATCCAAGTATAAATTGTCTAATTCAATGCTTTTAAACACCATCAGTAATCTTTCAAGTTTAAACACTAAAGGTTTACACTCTGACAAATCTTTTGAAATCCTGTTCTTGTTTGGTGCAGATGAGTTAACTGTGCATGGGGAAGTGCTTGTACACAAAAAAGGATTGAAAGATTCATGCTCATGAAGAAAGAACATAATCTCGTTAACAGGAGAAATATGAGCACATGTAGTAGTAGAAGTGTGAGTAACTGTGGCTGCGTGGTTGTTATTAGCAGACCCAGAAGGTTGGTTGACTCAGAGGCTTGACTGGGAGATTGTTCATGTAGAGAAGGCACATAATGTGGAACTGAAGAAATATCAACTTGGTGAGAATACTGATAATTTGTTCTATCTTGTGTGGTGTCATTCCTGCTGAACGTAGAATTGATGGAAACTCCCGTGGTAATTACACTGGCACAACTATTGGGAACAGCTGTGTTGATTACATTAACAGGAGGCAAAACTTGGCTAGAGACTGAAGTCGAGACAGAAGGGCCAGTTGAAAAGGCCGGATCTGGATGTAAACTATGAGAATGAACTGCATGACACGAGGTGTCCAAGTTAAAACCGCTGCCTTTTCTGTTAAAATGATGAACTTGGTGATTTTCATGCTGAAATTGAGCAGGGAGAGAAAGAAAGGGGGGGGTGATAAAAAGATAAATCTTTGTTGTTAGTGAGCATCTGCTGACTATTATGGAGCATCTGCTGACTATTATGGTGGAAACTAGTGGTGGAAACTTTTTCAGGTTCATAGGATGATACTAGGCTATCTGCCCTAGGGCATTTACAAGCATAGCCAGAGTATGTTTGGCTTTTGCCACCCTTCTTAGATTAGTTGACTGTGCCTCTGTATAGTAGGTCACAGAAGATAGCCCATTTAAGGTTAGTTTACCGTGCCTCTGTCTAGCAGTGACACAGAAGAGATCCCAGGGGTAAGTTTACGATCTCCCATGCAAACGTCAAGATTCTTCTTGAAGAGTGTCATTGAGGGGCTCTGTCTGACATGGATTGGGATTTTGTTCCAGAGTGAGGGGAGCCTCTGGGATATGAATCTGTCCCTCCAGCATGCTCTATTTATTTCTGTGCTGAGCTTTAAGTCACTGGAGCGTGTAGTTCTCATGGATTTGGATTTCTTGAGGTGGAGCATGTCCATTAATTCTGGGTTGGACATGGCTTTATACGTCAGGCACAGATCCCCTCTGAGTAGGCGGTAAGCAACTGAGTAGAGCTGGAGTTTCTTTAGCCTAACTGCGTAGGGCATCTGTTTGAGTCCCTTGATCCTCTTTGTGAGGTACTTTTGGGGTCTTTCTAGTTGTAGCAGGTGTCGGGTAAGGTACATCCCAAATGGGGCATTGTATTCAATTATGGGCCTGCTGAGTGATGAGTAGAGGGGCGCAATGACCTCTCTTGATCTAGATGTAAACCCCTTCGTGATAAGGTGGGCTATATTGAATGTCTTTCTAACCACTTTGGCAATGTGATTGTCAAAGGAGAGATTGCAATCTACTTGGGTCCCCAAATCCCTAATTACTTCTTCTGTACTTAATGGATTACCACCCTATGTGGTAATTTGTGGGCACTTTTTTTCCCAAAGGGGATGACTATGCACTTTTTGGCATTTAGCTTTAGGCCATGGCTCTGGCACCAGTTATCAGTCTCTGTGAGACCTTTTTGGAGGATGCTTGTGTCAGCCGGCGAGTCGATTATGGCCCCCAGTTTGCAGGCATCTGCAAACTTTGTCAGCCATAGTCCTCCTGTGTTAGCCTGCACCTCAGAGAAATATATACCGAACAAGAGAGGTCCCAGGACTGAGCCTTGTGGGACGCCACTTGTAAATGGTTTAGAGTCTGACATGGCACCTGCAATTCTGACCATGTGGGTTCTATCCCTAAGCCAGTTTGCAACCCATCTTGTGACATAGGGGTTGATATTTAAGTTAGTGAGCTTATTTATGATGCCTGAGTGGGGTATTGTGTCTAAGGCTTTTGCAAGGTCAAGGTAGGCTGTGTGGACTACCTTTCCTTCGTTTATGGCCTTGGTGACGGTTTCAAAGAAATTGACCAGGTTCAAGAGGCAAGATCTGCCCTTAACAAAGCCGAATTGGGTAGGATCCAGAGTTTGGAGGTTCCCAATGTCTTTGTTTATGAGTTCCATGATGATACACTCCATAGCTTTGCAGACCAGGCTAGTTAGACTTATAGGGCGATAGTTTCCGGGGTCCGTTGCGGCACCACCTTTATGGAGTGGAACCACTGTTGCAGTACGCCATTCTTTGGGTACATATCCTGTTGTAAGGCTGAGACTGAACAGTGATTTTAAGTGAGGGTTCAGTTCTTCTTGGAGCTCATGTAAAACGCAGCCCAGGACACCGTCCGGTCCCATTGATGTTGTGTTTTTTGCTTTGGAGAGGGCAGCTCTCACCTGTGCATCTGTGATGTCAGGGAGGCTACACTCTGTTGGGATAGTCATTTGCTCATTTGGGGGGGAGAAGTTTGCACTGAACCTGTCTGCCAGGATGTTGGCAATGTCTGTGGGTTCAGTGTATTTTTTGTCATTTTGCACTAACTCAGAGCATATCTGGGAGTTTCCACCCAGTTTTCTGACATAACTAAAGAAAGTCTTGTGATTATCTTTAGCATCTTGTGCAATTTTTCTTTCAAAGCTAGCCTTAGATGATTTTATGAGGGATCGTAGTTTGTTTAAAGATAGCAGAGATACACAAGTAGCAACAAGTTAGAACAGTGCAATAAATGACCCCACACTTGAGTGCTAGGCCAGAGACAGGTAAAATGCAAGTTTTAAGAAAAAAACGATTTTAAAATAAGTGCAACACAGGAAATGCAGTAAACAGGCTCTAGATGTGTTCTAAATACAGTTCCTAATACAGATATTAAGATTAGCAAGCTGGAAAACACCAAAAATTAGGCGGCAATGCAGAAATCTTAACAAATAATCTGAAGAAAAATACTTAAAATCTCAAAAGTGACTCCTTGATTCTCTCAGCATTTTCTCCTCTTGGTGGGTGCTTCACCAACAGCCAACAAGTCTGAAAAGATGCCAAAACCACGAGGCAATCGGGTTTTAAAAGAAGGGGATCAAGGAGTTTGGAACTGACCCAAAATGGCCAATAAAACTACGGTTTCTAGGCAGTAACCACTCCCACAGGGGCAGGCAGGCTGTTCAGTGTTTACCACTGACACTGATGAACACAGAGACTTCCCTTTAGCCCAAGCAAGCAATGGCCTCCAAGAAACTTACAAACAGTTCAGAACAGCAAATCTGTAACTGAACTTTTTTTTAAATTTCAGAAAGTGGGAAAAAGCAAGAATTTTTTTTTTTTTTAAAGATAGCAGAGATACACAAGCAGCGACAAGTTAGAACAGTGCAATAAATGACCCCCCACTTGAGTGCTAGGCCAGAGACAGGTAAAATGCAAGTTTTTAAGAAAAAAACGATTTTAAAATAAGTGCAACACAGGAAATGCAGTAAACAGGTTCTAGATGTGTTCTAAATACAGTTTCTAATACAGATATCAAGCTTAGCAAGTTGGAAAATGCCAACAAGTATGCGGCAATGCAGAAATCTTAACAAATAATCTGAAGAAAAATACTTAAAATCTCGAAAGTGGCTCCTTTCTTCTCTCAGCGTTTTCTCCTCTTGGTGGGTGCTTCACCAACAGCCAACAATTCTCTTCATGGTGATCCTGTTTTCTGGTATTTACAACTGAATGATCCTGTTTTCTGGTATTTACAACTGAATCCGTGTTAGGGTGTGCCAAGATACAACAATCCCGTTTCCTGGTGCTGTCACTGTGAACAGTATGATTGCTCCCAAGTATGTGTTCATCACACAAAACTACTGGACCTAGAGAGTTAATAGTCTTTGCACTGACATTGTTCGAGCAACTAGCACCAGTCTCTAGAGAGATCACAGAATTTACACTAGTTTTATTTAAGTAATCAACACCTGTGGGTTCCACTTCACCAACCTCACCCAAGTGTCCACCTTGCTGTCTGTGTCGACAAAAAAGAAAAGAGTTTTCTTGTCAAGCAGACAAAGGATTCTCAATAATAGTACAAGAAGAAACGGTAGGGTTCTCAGCAGAAATTCCCCCCCCCCTTATCACCATCAGCAGAAGCAAGGTCTTATGTCAATATTATTAACGGAGAAATTTCTAAACGTGGTTCCCCTTTTGTCGATGGGAGCTTCAAAAGGACTAAACGCTGAGGAATCTCTTGTATTGACATCTGCAACTGTGGGATTTGAGGTGAAAGAGTCTCTGTCCTCGTGGCCAACGCTGTCTTTCTCTGTAACTGTGTGCGTGAGCACTATAACATTACGCTCATTCTTTGCTCCAGCCAAGGCAGCAAAAACAGTGTTCTCTCTTATGCCATGACTGTGGTCTGAAAGGCTAGGGCTGACATCCTTATAATAGTGTTTAGATACATGAGGAACAACTAAACTTTTTGCTTGAATAACTCGCTCCTCAGTCGTATTTGATCGGGAGACAATTCCCGCCAAGTTTGTTTCGAAACTAGTCATACGGTCGTATTTCTGAATGGGAGGGCAACCGCTGACCGCATGGTTGTGACGGCCGTTGGCCATATGGTTTGAATCCCTTATGTTTATGTGAGAAACATCTTTCAAATGGTTGTGTCGTCCACTGGTTGTTTGGTTATGATCCCTTCATGTACATGTTTGGTGACATAGTGAGAGGTCAGGTTTATAGAACATCTCGGTATAACCCTAGTTAGGAGGGTTTTGAGGCTGGTGTTCGGGATTTGTGTGAAATGTTTAAGGAAAGAGAGTATCAAACTTCTGATATAGAGAGGGGGTTAGAAGGACTCTCTGCTTTAAGAGAATGTGGTGCTGCACCCTATTTTTCAGAGCATTAATGAGGATAATGGACAGAGTGGTTTAGGTGCCATCAAGAGAAGAGGTCATGGTTTTAGAGTACCATTGTATTATACGAAGGACGTGGGTAGATTAAAAGATGTGATTAGATCACATTGGGGTGTGTTTTGACAGTAGATCCGGATGTGAGAGATGTTGTAGGCACCTCCCCACATTTTGTCTACAAGAATAGATCGAATTTGAAGAAACTGTTGTGCTATCCCATCATGGGTGGTAGAGTTGATGAGAGGATTGGTACTGTACCGTATGGTCATTGTAACCAGTCCAGGTGGATTGTCAGGCTTAGGGCAGATGTATTCCGTGGAATGAATGAGAAGGTACCCCTGAGACCCTTCTTGAGATCTAGGAGATTGAAGTAAGCACACTTTGCTTGATTTTGTTTTTTATAAGTATGTTTAGTTATTTTTAAGAGGATTTTATTGTCAAGCTTGACATTGTGTGATTGAAGCACTATAATCAGTGTGATGCATCTTTAAGGATTTTGTAATTTTTTTTGGCGCTCTTTTTTGTATATTAAGAGTGCTGAGGACTTAATTGTATGGTCTGAAGAAGCCTTTTCAGGTGAAAGCTCTTACCACGTTTTTCTGTGCTGTAATAAACCAGTGTTTTAACATTTATTCAGTGGAAATCCTTTCTGTGTGATTGTTTGCCTTATATATTCCTGCCTTGCATCGCTACTGTGCCGTGTATGCTGCTTATTATACTTGGATTGTGCTTGGCACAGGGAGCGTTTACCTTGTGGGGTGTGACTCTTATTGGATATTTTCTCAAACTGATAATATGATTTTGCATGACTCACTTCCCTAATGTGCTTGTATGCTAACATGTATATCCTTGTGCATGCTTATGTTATATGAAATCAATACATTCTATATGAAATCAATACATTCTAGAAGAAACCAAACAGAAAAGTAATTTCTATCCAGGATCCAAGAGTCATGGTTACCAGTTATTTAGAAAACTAAGTACAACTAATTAGAAATTTACCTTTTTTCTACACAGATCAAATATTGTCCTGATGCCATACAAGTCTAATGCTTTCAATAATTCTCCTTTCCTTTTACGAAGGTTTTATTTAAGCATTTGTGAATGTAAGAGTCCAGACAGTCCTACAGTATCCCACTTCAATCTACCCTGTGTTGGCCCAATAAAATAATTACACATGTAACTTGCGATTAGTACTTTAGCATAGAGATGGCATATTAAACACATTAAAGCAGGGAGCAAGGCAAAACTATGAAACACTTTTGTTTTACACACGAGTGGAAGCAGTAGTGTCACTGTATTTTCCAGCCATCTTATATATGGTTGTTATGAGTTATAGAAATGTCAAAGGTAGTAGATATTACCAAGGGATATGAAGCAAAAATGTTTTTATATTGCTAGAGTAAGTTATTTTGAAGTTGCATTCTACAGCTCACACTTTTATGGTGGCATTCAGTCATGTAGACTCAAACTACAAGAATGATAGATTGTTACTTTGAATGTACTGGCTTCAGTATGTTTAATGAAATGGAACTGTCACCCTCTGAGTCTCTTGTATTATGTACCAATGCCATTCAAATCAAATTTCACAGTTCTAAACTGCTCTGAAAAAAAAAACTTGCTACCCAGCTGTACTTAGCATAGTTATAGAGGAAAGTACAGTTGTGCAAGTAAATTAATAGTAGATATCCCAGTAAATTACTGTTTGGCACATATCCTTGCCCAAGATATGATCACTGGCCAACTTTCAAAGCTTCAGAGTAGTTTCCACACACCCTAATTGCCAGAGCTTTGAACAAGTAGCAAAAAGGTACAGTTCATGCCAAAAGTTTCAGAGCTTTCTTGCCTCAAGAATGGAAGCTATAAAGCCTGAAAGGAAAAATGCTAAGAAAAGCAATACCAAAGCATATGTAACTATATACACAAAGGTATATATAGCCACACTCTGGCAATACATCAAAAACAAAACAATGCAGATGGAGTGAGGCGATGACTATCATAACACTGATCAATTAGAGCAACTACTGTTATGGTTAGTTTACTTACACAACTGACTATGCTCAACATTAGATCATTGTTGCAGTGACCTAAGCTATTTGGTTAGATTACCATAGCTTAGGAACATCCAGAAAGGAGGAATGAGTTTAAGAATCCAAGAGCCCCTGGAGAACGGCTCAAGAAGATCTTGCTCTGGACTGAGAAAAGGAATCCAGATTATAAAGCTTTTTTGAAAGTAGGAACAGTGCATCAAGCCACTGTATACAGAATACTTCTAGTCTACTCCTTTCCAGGAAGCCATGAGAGAAGACAAAACCACAATAAAGTGGACCATAACCCTGTCTGGAAGTGACTTGCTATAGTGAAGATATCACAAAGAAATAGCTTGAGACAACCATCTAGAAAGTGTTTTGACACCAGTTGTCTATTTTTCTTACCTTGCAGGAGAATTTATATCTGTCCAAGTAGTATCTATCTGCCTGTGGACATCCAGAGTATGTAATATTTTTTACCAGTTTTTCAGTTCTGGAAAAAATGCAGGGAGATTAATACATTGGCTCAAGGTAAACTCTGAAACCATTTAAGGCAAAAACATAGGATTTGAGGTACAGCTGACTCACCATAAGAGCTTGTAATTCAGATACTGTCTTTGCAGGACAGTTTTCCATATCAAGAACCTCAAATCTTCCTGATGAGATGGTTTAAATGGAAAAAAGTGTTAGTTTTTCAAGACACCTGTTTTCTAGGTGGATTAATACATAAACCCCTTTCAAAAACTACTTGATTAAGGATAAGTAGAAAGGAACAGTTCAAGAGCAGGCAGGGAAAATTGCTGAAAGATGAATCTTGGTAGAGGAGTAAGAAAGGCTAGACAATAACAACTCCCACAAATAATCTAGAACCAAAAGACATGTGTCTTAAATGGGTCATGCTTCTTAGCATGGCACTAACTAGAAAATCTCTTCCACTTATACATTAATAACTTTCTAAGACGTTTTTAGCCTCCTTTAGTACCTGCTGCACATACTCAAAAAGGTGCCTAAAGGGTATCAGGCAGTCAAATGAAGTTCTTTCAGGATAGGGTGTATCAAACAATCCCTGTCTTATGTGAGAAAATCCAAGTGAGGACTCTTGTGGTAGTTGCACCCTTTGTCCATTTCAAAAGAAGGGCGAAAGTACAATACATTTACACTAACAGATGTTTAGAAAATCTCTGCTGCAGTAGTCTTAGCTGTATGTGTTATATCCTGCATAGGATATAGCAGCTGGCCAGCTTCCAAAGCATCAAGGGAACATTCCATGCACCCAAACCATTATTCAGTGTGACACGAGCTGTAGAAAAAGGTCATGCTTGGGTGCCAAGCCCCTCAGAGCTTTCATGCCTACTAAGAGAGGCAAGCCAGAGACCTGCAAAGGTCAATGCTAGGAAAATAAAAATGTGTACCTTCACCCTGGTAACAAAAACACACTAAAATAAGGGAGGATGGAGAGAGGTACGGAATGGCTACTGCAGCAGTGATTATTCAAATATCTGTGGTTATGGCAAGTTTACTTACAGAACTGCGCTGTTTATTTGATCACTGCTGTAGTTCCTTAGCAATGTGGGCAGACTACCATAGCTTACACTGATGGGGAGGAAGAAGGATGCAGGTTCAGGAACCTCTAGAGAATGGTCCTAGAAAAACCTGTTCTATAACTGGAGAAGGAATCTAGCTTGTAGTGCTTTGTAAAAGTATGTACAGAGGCCAATTTGCTCCTTCTAGAATACTTCTACAATCCAACCATTTCCAAAAAGCCTAAGAGGAAGTCAGGACTCTGGTACAATAAACCTTTACCCATGTCTGGAATTGCCTTGCTGTGACGAGTATAATAAGAAGTTATGTACACACCATAACGTTCCATCTGAGTAGGTATCTTCATTTGTCTGCAACCTTTGGGATACGGATCCGATCCCGGATCCGAGCCGGCAACTTCTGTCATAGCATAGATCCAAGCTCCTAGCTCCTCCCCTTACCCATAATCCCCTGCCTACCCTAACTGACCTCAGATCAAGTTTGCCCCATAGCACAGCAGATAAAAGTGTCCCAATGGGAACATATGCTAATAACACAAGAACAATCATTTTGGTCAAGGGGAAGGAGGGGGGGATGGTTGCAGACAAATGAAGATACCTACTCAGATGGAACGTTATGGTGAGTACATAACTTCTTAATCTGAATTAGGAACCTCATTTGTTAGCAACCTTTGGGACAGAGTCCCCAGCTACCTAAATCTTGGGTGGCCTTCATGGAAGGATATTCCGGAGCACCGCAGAGCCAAAGGACGCCCTACCTTGGGAGACAACATCTATTTTATAGTGGCTGATAAAGGTGTGAGATGAAGCCCAAGTGGCTGCGGAACAAATGTCATCCAGTGGAACCCTAGCTTGAAAGGCCGCAGATGTGGCAACGGCCCTAGTAGAATGAGCATGGACTCCTTGAGGTGCAGGCCTTCCCGAGCTCTGATATGCTAAAAGAATCCAACTCGAGATCCATCGAGAGAGAGAAACTTTAGAAAATGACTTTCCGAAATTACTTTTGGCAAAGGAGATAAACAACTGATCGGACTGCCTATGATCAGCAGTTCTATGGATATAAAAACGTAGTTGTCTGTGTACGTCTAAGGAATGTAGCTTGTACTCTCCTTTGTTATGAAAGTTGGAGAAAAACACTGGAAAATTGATAGATTGATTGATGTTCGCTTCTGAAAATACCTTAGGTAGAAAGGACAGAATGATCCTGAGGTAAACCCTATCCGGGTGAAAGACCAGATATGGTGGTTTGACACAAAGAGCTTGCAATTCCAACACTCTTTTGGCTGAAGTTATGGCCACCAAAAAGGCAGTCTTCCAAGAGAGAAATTTGAGATCAACCGTGGCCGCCGGTTCGAATGGGGGACCAGTCAAGGCCTGCAAGACTAAGGATTAAATCCCATGGAGGTACCACCTCTTTAACTGGAGGCCTAAGGAGGAAGGTACCCTTGAGGAAGGTTTTATACAGTTTGGAAGTGATAAGAGGGCCAGACTCTTGCCCCACGTGATAGTATGAGATTGCTGCCAGTTGTACCTTGACTGTGGAAGAACTAGCCCCCTGGTGAAAGAGAGAGGTTAGAAAATCTAGAACCGACGCTATTGGGGCTTTAAAAGGGTCTAAACGATGGTGTTCTGCCCAAATGGTGAAGCGTTTCCACTTACTCCAATAAACCTTCATGGTGGAAGGCTTGTGAGCTGCTACAAGAATGGCTTTGACCGGTGATGAGATCCCGGGAGTCCTAATGAGGAGTGGAACTGGAGCAACCAAGCCGTCAGCTTGAGGTTGACCAGGTTCAGAGTTGGAAGACCGAGAGGTTGAGAAATGAGATCCGGAATGGGATCCAGAATCCATGGTGGATACAATAGGTGAGACCATAGGTAAGGGAACCACGTCTGACGAGGCCAGAATGGGGCAATGAGGATCATCTTGCTCCCCAGCTGCCTGGCTTTCTGTAATAATTTCAACATCAGGGGAAGAGGAGGGTAAGCATAAAGCAGACCGGGAGGCCAAGCATGAACTAGAGAGTCTCTCGGGGACTCCCCCGGAGGGGGGATCAGAGCGAAGTAATCGTTGCATTTGGTGTTTGAAGGAGAGGCAAAAAGATCGCAACAAGGTTGCCCCCATCGGGCAAATACTTGCTCTGTAACTCGATGGTTGAGAGACCATTCGTAAGGAGTCAGGATAGTACAACTGAGCCTGTCCGCTAGAATGTTGGACCGTCCCGGAATGTGCGTTGCTATGAGAAAGCGGTTGGTGGAAATCGCCCATTCCCACACTCTCATGGCCTCGCGGCAAAGGGGGTAAGACCTGGTTCCCCCCTGTTTGTTGATGTACCAGACGACCGACATGTTGTCTGTCTGTACTGCAATTGTCCCTACCGGAAGAGAGTTGTGTAGTGCATGCAACGTCAAAAGCACCGCCCTCATCTCTAGGACGTTGATATGCAAAGAGGTCTCTACGTCGTTCCACGTGCCTTGGACTGTCCTGCCTGAAAAATGCCTCCCCCACCCCAGGCGAGAAGCGTCCGTGGTCACTGTGTCGACTGGCGGAGGTAGTGAGATGGGACGTCCCATGTGGAGATTGGGAGATTGGAGCCACCATAGGAGCGATCTTCTGCAAACCTTGCTTAAGGAAATGGGGGGAGACAGGGGGTTGCGAGACAGGGACCATTGTACCTGGAAGGTCCACTGCAGAACCCTCATGTTCAACCGGGCCAATGGCAGCAGAGGGATTGCAGCTGCCATAGATCCTAGGGCCCTCAGGATCAATTCCGCCAAAGGAGTTTGCAGTTGAAGGATGGTCTGCACGTGCAACATCAGGTTCCGAAGCCGATCTGGAGTCAAGAACGCAAGCATCTGTCTGGAATCCAGTCTTGCCCCTATAAAATCCAACACCTGTGTAGGGATGAGAGAGGATTTGGTCATGTTGATGGTTAATCCTAATAGTGGAGCCAGACTGAGGAAATAATCCCTGCATGAACAAAGTAGATGCCTAGTTGGGGCCGTAAGGAGCCAGTCGTCCAGGTATGGAAAGACCTGAATTCCCTGGAGTCTCAGGTGGGCCGCTATTATCGCTAGGACCTTGGTGAACACCCTGGGGGCTGAGGTGAGACCGAAGGGGAGGACCCTGAATTGAAAGTGACTGGCTCCCAGCCGGAAGCGGAGAAACCTCCTGGAATGCCTGTCCACTAGAATGTGATAGTACGCATCCTTGAGGTCTATGGAGCACATCCAGTCGTCCTCCCGCAATAAGGGGAGGACGGATTGCAACGTGACCATTGGGAACTTTTCTTTGGGTACTGCCAGGTTTAGGAGAGAGAGGTCGAGGATGGACCTCAAGTCCCCCGTCTTTTTTGGCACCAGAAAGAACCTGGAGTAAAACCCTGATCCGACTTGATCTTGGGGGACGGGCTGGATGGCTCTTTTTTGCAGAAGCTGCTGAATTTCTGCAGCAGCCGCCTCCCTCTGACTGGGTGGAACATTGGGAAGGCTTCTGATTCTGGGGTTTACTATAAAGGGAATTTGGTAACCTCTGGATATAATATGAAGCACCCAGCGATCCGTAGTTATGGACTTCCATTTTGCTAGGTGCTTCGAAAAATGCCCCCCGACTGCCTCCAGAGTGGAGCAGTCTGGTAACCCCTCAGGGGTTCTGTGTGGGCCTCTCAGAGAATGGTTCTCTGGACCCAAAATTCCTGGGACCCCCTCTGCTTCTGGGGCGGCGTCCTCCCTGTCCTCCCCTGCCACGAGAGGACTGGTTGTCCTGAGCAGATTGGGATTGATGCGATTTTCGGAACCACATCTTCTTCTGACCCTTTTGGTTCTTGGAAAAGAACATCTGGGATGCAGAGAAGCGGACTCCGATGGCAGACAAGGTCTTCCCGTCTTTCTCGCTCTGGACAAGAGTGTCACAAACAGTTTTGCCGAACAGTGCAGAACCATCAAAAGGGGCATTCGCGAATGACGCCTTAAAGGGTTCCGAGAAGTCACAGTGATGGAGCCAGGCCTGTCTCCTCATGACAAGCCCGACTCCGCCTGCTCTAGCGGCTCCCTCCATAGCATGAGACAACAGCCGCATAGAGGTGTTAGAGATAGAGCGGAGGGTGGCCATTCGGGAGGAGTACAGATCCTTGTCTCCCACAGACATGGACCCTGGGGGGAGAAGCAGCGTATTCCTTAATTAGATCCCGTTGCATCCGAATAATGTGTGCCATGTAGTTCAAGGCCCTCATAGAGAAGGTCGCTGAACTGAAGGCCCACTTCCCAAGATGGTCCATCGCGCGAGACTCCTTGCTCGGAGGATGAACCGTGGGGCTCTCCTGAGCCAACTCTCTCTTGGTGGCTGCAGCCACCAACATGGCATCCACAGAGGGACCTCTGCTCCAGTGTGATCTCTCTGCAGGGGGGCTCAAAATTTTGTCCGGATGCTTGGGGATCGGCTCTACGGTGTCCGGTTCCTTCCAAGCCCTAGAGGATATGAGATCCACCAGGGGGTTGGGTGGAGGGGACACCCAAGAGGTAGATGGTCCTGCCTCAAACGCCTCAAGGAATACGGACTCATCAGAGGAAGCCTTAGGGGCAGACCACCCACCCCTGATTTTGAGCATTTCCATGATGTCTCCAAAGGAGACATCCTCCGGGGGGTGATCTAGGGGAGCCTTCCCCTTCATCTAAGTCCGTATCTTCGGTGAGACTCTCAGGGGAGTCTATGTGCCTCCTTTTGCACTTTGCCTTGTGAGGAATCTCCTCGGGGGGCTGTCCGAGGAGTCCTCATGGGCTGTATCCTGTTCCACTGGAACTCTTAGAGGCACTGAGGCAGGCTTCCCCGAGGGCCGGATGAGGGGAGCCAGGACCAGATGAGAAGGAGTGCGGGAGGGAGCCGAGGCCAGGACCGGAGGCCTGGAAGCACTCGACAGTGCCCTCTCCACCGCAGCGAATGCCGAGGGGGAGCCGCTCTCTGATGGATCCGAGATCTGACTCCCACTCGGATCCGAAGCGGGGATCGGACCCGGCACCGAGAACATCGGATCCGAAGGACCAGTGTGCTCCGACCGGGATGGAGCCAAAAGCACACCGAAACCCTCGGATCCAAAGCTCAGCCCACGGCTCCGAGAGGTCAGATCCGACAAACTCGAGGGAGCCGTCAGAGCCGATGTGCCCAGCACGGTCGGCTCCGACCTACCCCCAGATCCAACGTGGCTCATCTCAGAGCGCTCCGAACCTGGAATGCAGGTCGGAAAAGGAGCTATAGGAGCGAAAAAAGGGGGAGGCAAGAGCACTCCCATCTGCATCTGGGCCTGGATGAATCTCCTAATCATCTGGTCCATGTCCACATCTGACATGCTAAAAGTGGACCTCGAAGAGGCCACCGAGGCAGACCGGGAGTGTCGCCTCGATGACCTCGACGGGGACTGGATCACCTCCTCCTCGGGTCCCGGGGAGAAACAAGGGGATCGGATCTGAGGAGGAGGAGATAGAGAAGACTTGGACGGAGAAGCCGATGAGGAGTCATCGGCCCACCGCTTAAGGTGCTTCTCCCGCCGCTTCTCTTTCCTGGCCTCCCCATCCTCTGCAGCCAAAGCGGGAGGTTGAGTCCCGGTTGGAGGAAGGGAGACAGGAGTGACCGTTACCGGGGGGTAGCGGGCACCGAAGTACTGGAGGCCGAAGCAGAGTCTGGGGGTAAAAGGCCCGCCAGAACTAGCTTCGACCTTCAATCCTTGAGTGCCCTGGGGTTGAACACCGCGCAAATCCCGCAACCCGAAGAGAGGTGTTCAACCCCAAGGCACCTAACGCACCGAGTGTGGCCATCAGCCAGTGAAAGCTTGTGACCACACTCGGTGCATTTCGAAAAAATGGCTTTAGGGGCCTCCGACATTACTACAGTAAAGCACACTCACTAGGCCCCTAACACTCAAGTCACACACACACGCTACGACCAGCGGGGGAGGGAGAAATATTTTAAATTAAATTTAAGCTGAAAAGCTAAAATAATAACAAGATTAGTGTTAAGCGTAAACCTACCATGCACACACAATCACTCACTCAGAAAGAAGAAAGAAAAACTATTTTTCCTCACAAAAACGCCAAGAGCTATGGAATCTAGCTGTTGCTTGAAGAGCGGCAAACTAGATCTGAGGTCAATTAGGGTAGGCAGGGGATTATGGGTAAGGGGAGGAGCTAGGAGCTCGGATCTATGCTATGATAGAAGTTGCCGGCTCGGATCCGAGATCGGATCCGTATCCCAAAGCTTGCTGACAAATGAAGTTCCTACTTCAGATCAAAAGGTAACAGCAGGTGACAGCCATTTGAAAATAGTCAAGTTTGACATATGTTGTCCTTTCTTACCCTTCACAAGAAATGAAAAACTGATCAGTGTTCTTAAATGATTCTGTTCTGCCAAGATAATATCTGGGTTGTCTGAGGAAATGGAGTATCCTTTCTCCCTCATTTTTTAGATTTCTGAAAGGAATACAGGGAGGTGGGTAGCCTGGCTTAAAGAAAATTCAGATACCACTTTAGGCATTAATGAAGGATTAGGTTTTAAGGAAACCCTACTTTGGTGGAAAATAATCCTGATCCACTAAAACAGCTTGCAACCCCGGACAGAGACTCTTCTTACAGAAGTCAGAGTAATCAGTTGCAGAGTTTATCAAGTCTGATGAGCTGGTTGAAATAAGACTAAAAGTTAATTTTTCCAAGAATAAATTAAGATCTCAAGTACAAGATACCGCTTTTCTACCAGGTTTAGTATGCAACACTCCTTTAAAAACATTTTCACACGAAATTGTGATTTTCTAGTAGCAGGTTTTCTTGCCTCATTTAATTTTTGCTACACGTCCTCAGTAAAAAGATACCTAAAACGTTTTAATGTTTTATCATGTAGACAATTACTTTTGTTTGGAGATGAAATGTATCAAACACTCCCCCTGTCTTGTGTGAGTAGGCCAAGTCTGTGAGGAGACGTGGTAATAGCCCCCCTGGCTATTTTCAAAAGAAGGGAGAGCCACCATTGCTGGGACCAGGAAGCAGTTACCATAATGACACTAGATATTAGTGAAAAGGGTAGAGAAGCATGCAAGAACATTCTTGTCCAAGGAAAGGAAAAATAATCTGTCTCCCAAGCCTTCTTGCATGGAGTCCTGGAGCAAAACCCTCCAACTGATTGTTGTGAGAGGAAATAAAAAGGTCTTTTTCAGGTGATCTCCACAGCTGAATCAATTCTTGGAAGACCCTGTGATTTAATTAACATTCATGAGGGTGTGGACTGGTCCTGCGGAGCTTGTCTGCCACACAATTTTGCTCTGACAGTATGTACAATGCTTGTACAGTGTGATTGTTCTGAAAACTCCCCCTGTTTATGTACATCATTTTGGTGTTGTCTGTAAACACTCATAATGGACATGGGTGCCACAGACGATTAAGAGAGTTGAATGCATTTATGAGTTCCAGCATCCTTTTCACATTTGTGTGTTTTGGTCTGCCTTTTCTATCCCAAAGACCTAGCACTTTTATCCCCATAGACACTGCTCCCCAAACAAAGTCTGAGGCATCTGTTGTGAAAGACTGTGCTGGAGCTGGAAAGGAAATGGGAGACATGGGTTATGACTGATTTGGTTGCTCCAATACTGAACTCTCCCATTTCAGAAACCCTAAATCTTTAATTTGGAAAGAAAGAGGATATCAATGTTGGGACCATATAGATTTTAGGTACATGTTCATTTTTCTCATGTGAAATTTTGTGAGAGGAATCTTAAGAATCACAGACACATGATCCTGAGTAATTCCCTCACTGAGACCATAATCTGAGTGGAAAAACTCAAATACGTCTAGATAAAGATCTACTTTTTCCTGTGGAAGAAAAGCTCCTTAAACAGGGCTGTCTAGGAGATATGACAACTCAAGTTGTACACGGTATTTTAATAACAGCGAGACTTCAAATTCTCAATATAAAACTCCAGATTAAGCGCTTTCATTCCACAAGGGAACTTCATCAGAATACCACTGTCCAAAATTTAAAGCACTTAAAAGTGTCATCAGTTAACATACACTTCCAGCAATAGGTTGATTGAATAATTACAAATAATTACATATTAAAATGTGGTCTAAGGTATCTTAAAATCAAACTCAGTAGAATAACAGAAAAATAAATGAACAATATAACTGAAAAATAAAACTAGACATAAAACTAAACATAAAACTTGTGTAAGGTAAAAATGGTAAAAAAAAAAACCAAAAACAAAAGTAAACACCTTCTTGCCATTGCTTGTTAAACTTTTCATTATTTATTTATTGACATTTGTTTACCAGGATAGTCCACTGAGATGTTAAGGGGCCCATTTTCAGTAGAGGCCAGGGAAGAAAAGCTCTGAAAATAGATTACATGAAAAGCTCCAAAAATACATTAAATGTAACAAATAGGAATAATTAATCAGAACTGTACAAGCTAAATAGAAGAATTAAACAAATTAACTTTAAAAGAATCAATATACATATGTTTATATATATATATATATATATATATATATATATATATATATATATACACAAAACTTACACAGATGAAATAATAAAACAACTGAGGAAAGTCTCATTATATATTTAGTGTATGGACAGTAACAATTGCTGGAAATTAAAGGTAGAGATACAGAGAAACTAACTTGCAAGGTGAAACTTACAACATGGTATAGTGATGAAGCTTCAGAAAAAGGTAGTCAGACATATGCTACAAACTGAGGAAAATACAGTGATTGACTAACGATTATAAGAATATGAGAGGAACTATGGGAGTAGTAGAGCACATGATTTAAAACTCGGAGGTGTGAAGCAGTTACGACTCCATATGGAACAAAAGTAGTTATGTAAAAACATTTTAAAAGGTGCAAGGTTTTGGTTGGATCTAATCAACTGGAAGAGCATTCCACTTCCTGGTGACCGAATAAGATTATAGAAGTTGGCCTGCAGGTTGCTTTGCTTTGTGTTTATATAGTAGATATCGATTTTCAGATCACCAGCTGATTTTGATTACTAGATGTCTACTGTGTGTGTTTATTTTCCTTTTCTAAAAAGATTGTAGGGTAAGTATTATACCTCTTAGTAAATGGAGAAATTAGGCTGAAAAACCTGGGAAATCCTTTGAATCAGCTTACCTGATCATCACACGTTTTAATGACCTCTCTAGCAGATGGTTCAAAAATAACTCTCTGTTTAAGGGAGAATTCAAAATCTTAGCTTTAGCATCCTCTGGAAGGTTCAGAGTACATAACAAAGCAAACATTCTCATGACAGTTCCAGTGGCAGCAGCCTT
The DNA here is from genome assembly GCF_019279795.1 of Protopterus annectens. NCBI lineage: Eukaryota > Metazoa > Chordata > Ceratodontiformes > Protopteridae > Protopterus > Protopterus annectens. The sequence continues at coordinate 277,481,241 of NC_056738.1, read as the reverse complement.
AGAAATAGCATCAGCAAAATCATAAACACATTTTAAACAGTGGGTAGCCACTTTAGACATAGACTCAATTAAGTTACATACAGAAGAATTTTCCTCAGAAGAGGAAACACTGCCATAATATTCTTCATGTTCTCAAAAAAGGCAAGCATAAACTAACATATGAGCATGACAACTAAGAATTCTAAAGATAAGTATTGCAGAACAACACACTTTTCCCCAAATCTATCAAAAGCCTTCCCATCCTTATCATAAGGAGGGGAATTGGTAATAGCCAGATGTTTAGAAGCAGCTTGGTTTATTAGAATAGTACCTGCTAGGTATGATCTAAGATTAGTATACAAAGACACTTGTATGACTGATTAACTTTATACAATCTGTTTTCTTCGGGCAGCAGTCTGAGAAGTTGGGACCAAAACAACCTCCAATGTTCAAAAAGGACAAGAGGAATCATTTAGGTTTATGAAATCATATTGCAATACATCATAATACTACTTTGGGGACTTAAGGATTTTAGGTTCCCACTGAAACAATGCATTCATTCTGGAAATAGTTTCAGAAAAAGAGAATCCTTCAAAGGTATTGGTAGAAGCCATACTCTCCTCAGAATCTTAATTACAAACCTGAGATATATTTGCCCCTTCACAATCAATTTGTGGTTTAAATTCATGAACCTCTTCAGAAAAATGATGAATTCTTTTTTTTTTCTTAGCAGAAAAGAAGAACTGAAAGGGTCAGGAGCCTGAACTAATCCCTGAGCTAAGTTCAATAAACCACTCATAACCAAAGTAGCAGAGACCGGTGAAGCTATATGTTCAAGTGTTGTTTTCTTCTGGACAGGAATTTTTGAAGAAGCGCACCCAATTTTGTCAGGAAAAACCTCCCTATGGTGGATAGATGAAGCAGTCTGGCTAGGTAGAGATACTTTCCCTGCCCATTCTCCCAGGACAGTGTAGCTCACCCTTACCCACCAAGAGCACTCCAAAAGCTACAGAAGATGTGCCTAACCCCTGATCCATGATGGCTGTAGGGGCTACACTAGAGGAAGCCAAGGAAAAAGATGAATAGTCTGAGGAACCAGAAATGGCCACAGCAAAGTTGCTTTTATGTGGGGGAGACACTTAAGCATCCTGCAGTGGTGGTAAAAGTGGTTTAGTATTTTTTCTTTCTTTTTGTGGTTGGAGGAAGGAAGAACAGATGAACTGGTAGAAAATTTCATGGTTAAACCAAAAAAATGTGTTCAGTTCCTGATATTCAACTCCTGGTGAAGCCTGGCAGCCATAGTCAGTAAAAGAGATACATTTTTTTAAAACAAAAGGAACTCCCCCCCCAAAACAACACAAAATGCACTTTAAACCACCATCCCCACAAAATACAACAATATTCTCTTCAGAAAATGTTGTAGTTTTTAATCAACATTTCCCACAAATGTACAAGTGATGTTCCCATTTTAAAAGTAGTTAAAAGTCACATGGCAGTCATTAAAACACATTTAGCTTTAAAATGATTATTTCATAGAATAAGTACATTTACTGTAATAAAAGTGAAAGGAATTTTCTCCTGAAGGCATCTTACCTATCCATCAATGCAAAGCATTGGTGGACATTCAATCCTCGAAAGCCCACAAGACAGGAAAACTCTGAAGGGCTTGCACCCAAACCACTCTTCTAAGCTCAATATGAGCTGAGTAACAGTCTGGGCATGTAGAAAGTGCCCTTGAAGCTTTGAAAACTGAACAGCTGTAACATCCTTAACAGGATACAACCCATATGGCTAAGGCTACTGCAGCAGCAATTAAAAATGATCGGGCCAAAAGGAGTCACTACTACTATTTTTGGACAGTCTTTCCGGATTTTTAGAAGAACACTTAGTAGAAAGGGTGGAAAAGTATACAGTAACATTTATGTCCATGGAGATGAAAAGCCATCTGTCTTTCAGGACTGTTTACAAAGAATCCTGGGGCAGAATTTCTTTAACTGTCTGTTTTGAAAGGAAGCAAACAGATCTAGATGAATCAATTCCTGGAAATCCCACCATCGCAGTGTAATTTCCTTTCACAAGGGTCCATCCAGGTCCAGATCAGCTTGTCTATTGCAATATTTTGCTCTGTCAAATGTGACCTTAAGTGAAATCAAGCTAAGTTACCACCTTCCATGCCATCATGGCAAGTCTGCAAAGTGTATAAGATCTGGTGCCCCTCTTTTTTGTCTATATAGGTTCATAGGTGTGTACTAGGCTAATGGCCCTGGAGCCTTTACAAGCCTAGCCCATAGGATTACCCTGGCATCATGCCACCCGACCTTAGTTCCAAGTGCTTCTGTCGATTAGAGCCACTGGCATGATCCCCGGGGTGAGCCATATCACTGTTGTGTTGTCTGTGGTAACTGAGAGCTCCTGAGAACCACAGAGAATTTTAGGCTTATCAAAGCACTGATCACTGTCAGCATACCTGCCATTGATGTGCTTTTGTCTGTTCTGCTTGTTCCACAGACCTTTCACTTTCACGCCTTTTGATACCCCCCCCCCATGAAAGGTCTGAAGCATATGTTGTAACATACTGAAAGGAATGCAGAAGGGAGACCTGGGATGAAAGATAACTGGGTCCACCCACCACAATACCTCCTCTTCTCACAACCCTCGCCAATGGAATCTGAAAAAATAAAGGGCATATTCATGTCGAGACTAGACTGACCTTAGGTAACAATGAATTTTTCTCATAAGTAGTCCGGCTAAGGGAATAATACCAACCACAAAAGCAATAAAACCAATGGTTTGAGAAGCCCAGGAAGATATCTTTGTGCAGTTCTACTTTTTTCTTTTTTTTTTAGATGACGATAGGATTTCCCAAGGAAGCATCCAGAAGGCATCTCAGAAAAACTATTCTGTGTGATGAGATAAGAGTAGATTTTTGTAACTCTACTTGAAACCTAGGACTGAGCAGGAGATTTATGATACTTAAAGAATCTTGACAGTTGGAATAAAAAGAGTATGGAAATATAACCATTCAAATATGGAAAGAGGTGAATGCCTTGAAGTCTGAAGTACGCAATCACTGGAGCTAGACACTTTGTAAATTCCTTTGGTGTAGTATATAGTTCTGTCTTACCCTTTGGTCTGTTAGTGTAATCCAGATACAGAAATCTTAAGAAAGGTCTGAAATATTTGTTATTTAGGATATGATGGCAATTATCTTAAGTTGAATGTTACCATTAATTACTATTAAACTGAGTAAGGGAATAACAAGTAACTTGGTTTGGAAAAGGAACATTTTGGACTCTGGGACCTTGACAGAGATTTAGAAAGGAGAGATCTAGGACTGGTCTCAAAGCTCCCTCTTTCTTTGTTACCAGAAAAATCCTTGCCAATTTCATCTGAGGTGCTAGTTCTATGACCCCCCCCCCCAGAACAACATTTGTTCCAAAACTGCAGGAAATGGGGATATTTGGTTTGCAGGATGAAGAAAAATTGCCTAAAAAAAAGAGGAAGGAACTCCCATTGTCAGCTGTACCCCTGCAGGATGATTTTCAGAACCCATTTATCTGAAATAATCTAATGCCACTGGGGAAGATAAAGATGTGGAATAAGGATATATTGCCAAAGTAGAAGAGGGGGATCTAGACAGGCAAGCAGGCATTCTGACTTTTTTGACTGTCCATGGTTCTGCAAGGCTTTCCCTGTTTTAGAGTCTCCTTGTCATTATTTTTTAAAATCTTGTTTGTTAGTCCATTGCTGCTTAAACTGCTTTTTGAAAAAGGGAAAAGTTTTTGTTAAACTTGGAAAAGGAAGTTTGGAAAATTAGCTCCCATTTTTTTTTTAAAACTCCCAATAATTGTTTGTGAAACGGGCTAAGAGAATTATATAAAAGTAATCCAACCATATTAAGTTCACATTTACAAACTTCACAGAATATATTACAATATATCTGATGTTAAAACAGCCTTACATAAATTAATGAATTCCTGCCTTCTCTTATACCTCATTCCTCCTACAAAACATTTTTTCTGCATGCATTGTTCTGACAATTTTAATTTTTTTCTATGTAATAGCTCCTTTTCTAAAGATCCGATTTCCTGTTCTTGGATTGATGCCACAATATTCACTACTTCAAGCACAGTTGGTTATGATTTTAATTTCCATTTTCTAGTAATTGCTTTTTCGGCAGCCATCAGAATTAAACTTATCAAGGCCTTACTGTGTATATGCAATTCAGATCCTGTATCCCAGCTCAAAAAAAAAATTTCCTTAGTTACACTCATTTGCTCACTCAGCATTCCTGACAGAATTATCTGTAGGGAATTTTTAGTCTGTCAACTCATTATAGTCCCAAAACATATGTTCCTAGTTACCACTTTCTTCCTCATCACACCAACATTTGCCATCTACCTGAGGAAAATTATTTTAAGTCTGCTTGGTGTATAAACGTATCTATGCAAACACTTCCTGGCAAAAATCCTAAATCGTCTAGGCTTTGTTGCATATGTGGGTGCCCTATGCATGTCCTTCCATTGCTTCTCTGTGAATTTCATATCTAATCTCTTTTCCCAACCTTTTCTGACTTCTTCCAATTGATTCCAATAGTTATCGTGCAATATTTTATATGCCCTACTAATGATCCCTTTTTTAACAGCAGTTTCTGTTCTATGTTCAATCAAAAACTAAACCAGTGCAGGTCTTTCATTTAGGATTCCCCTATCCCATTCTCCTTGTCTATATTCTGATAGCAATCCTTAACAGGGAAGGCAATCACTAGCCTGCAATCCAAATGTCTTCTTGACCTCTCCCCAGTCTAGTACCTTTCCTTCTCTATTGGTTTCCAGTACCTTGGTTCCATTGCCAACTTCCTTCAGTAAATTCCTGCCCCCTCTTGTCTACTCTCTGTACCCCTAATTGTAGTCATCCCTATCTGCAGAATCTCCTTTCCCAATTTCTGCATTGGATTAGTTCTTAGAATACTTTCTTCTACTTTATGAATATAATAATCCATATGACCTGTCAATCTCCTTAAGGATCTGAATCCAAACCCCCACTCTTTCCTTATTTCTTGAATTACCCTCTGCCTCATCATCATCCCTTTCCACTTCGAGTTGTAGTTTTCTGCTTGTATTATGTATAACAGGCTTAACTGTATAGCTCTGAAATAGCCCTTTACATCATGTAATTCTAAATCTCCTTGTTCTGTTGGGATGATCATCTTATCCCATTTGACTCTTGTTCACTTTCCCTCCCAAATAAAATCTTTCAATTCATTATTAATTACTGTCCATAACTTCTCAAATGGTTGATAAAATACATCTGACCTGTATGTAAAACTAAAGGACTAAAACATCTTTAATGGCTTTATCTTGCTATTCATATCCAAAAGCAAGAACTTTCAGTTTCTCAGTTTTTGTATTATCTTTTGTTTACACTCTTCCCAAATATCCTTGGCTGCCATAATAGAATAATTTTAATCCATACTCCGAAATACTTCATTTTATCATGTCCCCATAAATATGGTTATTGCTGGACCAATTCATCTGTGGGTACATAGTTTATACCTATAACCTTTGTTTTATCTTCATTAATTTCATACCCCCCCAATAAAAAAATCCATAAATGTCTCAGAATATTCCAAAACACTGAGATGTACTTTTCTAGCTCCATCAGGTACAAAATATCATCTGCAAACGATGCCAACTTTTCTTGAACAACGCACCAATTATATCCTTGAATTTCTGTGTCCCTTATTTTCCTTGGCAGTGATTGTACAAATAATGCAAACAAAGGGAAAGGAGGACACCCCTGCCCTGGTTCCCCTGTTCAGACAATTTATCAGAGAGGAAACCTCCCACTATGATTTTTGCCTCAGACCCCTCATATATCCTTCTAATTAACCTTATTATTGCATCAGGAAATGCAACTGCTTCCATTGCCTTACTCAAAATCTCAGCTTACTCTGTTGAATGTTTTCTCTTCATCAAGACCCAACGAAGTTGGCAAACAGGGAGTCTCCAGCTAAGCTAGCAGCTTTGTGTGTATGGGCCAATAATTTGTTGGATGACCAAAGTGGCCTGGGAGTATTATATGGTTTTATGATGTATTTAAGTGCAGGAGTATTTTCTGGTTTATTGAGAATTCTGTGTGCTACAATGAGCTGATTAATTAAGGTGGGCAATGCGAGTCACCCTAGGAGCTTAAGGTTATGACAGTGATGGTTCCTACATGTGGAGCCAGTGGCAAATCTGGCAATATGGTTATAGCAGCGAGTGAGTTTGCTTAGTGCAGTTTTATTCGAGTTGGCGAGAATGGGGGAAGCATAGAGAAGGGTAGAGAGTAGATGAGAGCGAGCGATTGCAGTCCTAGCTAATGGGGTTAGGAAGGGTTTTATTTCTAAATAGTGACCCACGCTTCTTATTAAAGGCTTTGATAGTTTTATTAATATGCAAATCAAATTTGAGATTATTATTAACTATTACCCCTAAGAGCTTAGTATGGATGTCAGAGGTAATAGAGGAACCGCTGTTGGATGTTATGGAGAAAGAGTGGGGTGGACCTACTAGTTGGGGTGAAGAATAGTAATTTAGTTTTGTTGGTATTCACGAGCAGGCTGAGATTAGAGAGCCAGTTTTCAACTGTGTTAAATGTTTTTCTGGTTTAAGGTTAGCAGATCAGATGGGGAGGCAAATAGTCTGCGTATTGGATACAGGTTGCTTCAGGGATGGCAGAGTGAAGGTTGTTGATGACAGAAAAGAGTAGGGGACCTAAGATAGAGCCCTGAGGGACTCCAAGGATGAGAGGTAACAGGGTGGATTGTTTTTCCTGCCATAATACAGCCTGTTGTCTACCACTCAGATAGGATAAGAACCATTGAATAAACATGGTTATCCAGAGAAATGGTTTTCAGTGAGTGATAAGTAACTGGTGGTTGACCATATCAAGGTTTTCCTCAGCAGGGTACTTATATGGCTTGCCTTGAAATATGACTAGTCCACCTTCAGTTCTATAAAGCCCATACAGAGAGATGCTTCAAAGCTTTTGGCACCTAAACTGCCTTTTATGTGGCTCTGGTTGAGCTCTTGGCAGTTAGGGTGCATAGAAGGTGCCCTGAAGCTTTGAAAGCTGGAAGGTTGTAATCCAAACAGTTTTGGCTACCTCAACACTGACCAACTGCTGAACATCTTAACATCTGTTTTAACACCTATATACAGTAGGACAAGTGCCATTTGTATTAAAAATAAGTGCCACAAATAAGTTAGGGCAAGACTCCTATATAAATTCTGCTATTCATAGCTTTTCTCTGTGTACCCTTTGTCTGCTCATTTTCACAATACTCATATGATCTGCCTACAGTCTTTATCATACCTTCTTTTCCTCTTCTCTTTCTCAGCTTTCTTTTATTCTTTAATTTGCACTACCTGGATATCCTGTATATTTCTGCCTCTTTCTGTTGCCTATTATATGTCCTCAGACTACTGTTAATCCTCATTTTCTCTTACATATTAATGTTACAAATCATTTTGCTGTCTAATTATACTTAGAAGTAGTAGGCATGTACTGAACACTTCACTTCAGAAATTAGTACAATGCAAAATAGCTTTGATTTAATGTGACTAGCTTATATTTGGCTTTTAATACTACACATCTGTTTTTGAATTGTGTGAATATGGTGGACATATCCATACTGTTTCACTGATATATTATTGCACCTTTCTTCAGTTTTCATTCTCTAAAAAAAAAATATCACCTATATCTGCTTTTGCAAATTGTACTACTAACACTTATTGTTTTCAGTTAATATGCTAATTACATATTCCAGTGTTTCTCCCCGTTTTATTCTCTGTTCACCCCTGTAAATGGGTTCTATCCATCTGCGATCAAATTAGTTCACAAATGCAATACAGAAATAACAAATAAAAACGACACTACAAACAGTATGAATTTATATACAACCAGTTTTTATTCAAATATGCCTAGAAATTCATGGCCAGATTCCTGTTCTGCCGTGGAGAATAATTACAAAATAAATAAATCATTCAATTCACCCAAACAGTAATCAAATAAAGTCACACAAGTTCTGTTTAATCAACCATTCAGTACAGTAGAGTACATTTTCAGCATACAAATAACTACCAGTGCACAAGATCTGAAATCTAAATATATTCATTTTTAACACTATCCAAATATATACATAAAATTTTATACACAAATGTCTAACATATACATATATATATATATATATATATATATACACACATATACACATGGCTATATATATATATATATATATATATATATATATATATATATATATATATATATAGATAGATATATATGCACACAATAGTTTACTATCAAAATGGCAATTGCAGATTGACATTTTGTTGTATTATCTAATGAAAGCTGTGAAAAACGAAATGCCAAAATTTCATATCTCTGAAAAAACATTGAACTTCAACATTTACTTCCGGTTTTGGACCTAGAAACAAGTGCCATCATGGGTCGAGAAGGGGCAAAATTTAGCATTCCAGAAATTCAGACTTCAGACATTCCACATTCTTGCTTGGGCGATCTGCAGTTGACATTTTGATAGTAAACACACACGGGTCTATGTTAGATGATCCACTTTTTGGAAACTCAAAAAAAAAAAATCAAAGATACCATATGATCGAGTTTCCGAAAACTTGAACATCAAAAAATAAATAAATAAATTACCTTTTCTACATTTTTGCAGGGGGAGGGCACCCCCTGCAAATTATATATACCAATTCCAAGATTGCACCACAGTGAGGAAAAGGGTAAATTTTCCGATCTTCGCTCTACTGCGATCTCCGTTCAAAAGCTTCGGGTTTTCAAAATCTTGATCATATGGTCTCAACCATATGGAATTAGAGTTTCTGAAAACTCGATCAACTGATAGTAACCCATGTATATATAACATTTTATATCGTTATTTAAAATATATATACATAAGTATATATATATATATATATATATATATATATATATATATATATATACGCAAACCTATACACACAGCAAAATAAACTGTGTCCTGAGCATAAGGCAAGCCTGATCAAAAATCTTATTAAAAAAAATGTATATAGATCAAACAAAATAACGTCCTATAAAGCATGGTATGCACATACCTAAACAACTATGAAACTTAGTGGCTTTCATATTATCTCTGTGTCTAATAGCAAAATAGGATTCTTTCAAATCAAACACTCCCCATATACTTCTAATTCCATGAAGTTGTTTGCATAACATTAAAAAGTATATGATAGAAGGAGCAGTTGACATAGTTTGGAGTATATACAGTAGATATACCCTTGAAAATTTTCAGTATGGTTTTAGAACACAGTGCTGCTTTCCAGCTCAAGCTTTTTTTTCTAGATAAACTACTCTTAATACTTACACAAAGGTGACTTTTATTTGATATCTGACATAGATAATCCAATGGATTATCATGAAAATGCTTGTGCAGAAATGAATGCCAGTTGGCAGGTAGAATAGCAGTTTTCCAAAACTTTGGTTTACAGCCATCTGTAACTGCCCACACCTACACCTGATACTTGCGTATCTACAAATATCTTTCCCTATGCATCACATTTATGGTCACACCCACTGTGCCTGTGTAATCTACACATGTTCCACTGATGGTGGGTCCAACTGTCTGACAAAGCACAGCCTAAGAGATACGCATGCCACTGACTGAAAACTGGAGTTACAACAGAAGAAGGATTAGATGCTGAGATCCAGTATCCAAACAACTGAAAGTGAAGACTTCTGGAAAATGTGTTGAGTTGACATATGACAAACATCTAGTTTGATTGTGCATACCACAGTCTCAACATTCGTCCTATCCCACTTTTACAAAAACAATTCACAGCTTGGAATCTGTCATCAACCAGAGGTCATGCAGCAAAGTAGATTCCCTCTACCCCCTCCCCTAGTGAAATAAAAGGTCTGCAGATGCTTAATCTTATCCCCTTATCATTTATAGCTAGCTGTTCTGATTTCTTGGGAATCTTTCTCAATTTGTATTTCTGGCAGTGCAGACATTCTGTCTTCCATAGCAGGAGACGGATTCAGCTTTAGGTATCTGATACAGTGATGAAAACATATATATGCTCTACTGTATAGACCGAAGAGAAAGGCTAGCATTGTGGTTAAATAGCACTCAAATGCAAAGGTCTAGGAGATTTTTCCACAAAAAAAAAGCACTGACACTGCTTTCACCCTCAAACCACTATGGACTGCTTGGGTAAAGCCCAACTCATCACGCATGGTGAAGAGCAGACATGTTTACATAGAATCAGTGAAGAATTTCTCTCTCGAATGTAGGAAACAGAAATCCTCCAAAGGATGTATACTCACAGTGCCAAAGTACCTGCTAAAAGGAATTGTGGCATATAAGGATTTATCCTGGTTACAAAATGAAAAAAAAAATCTATCTTGTGCTTAAGCCAATTTCTGATGTACATTGTCATTTGTGCTTTGTAGACCAAAGCAGATTATGGAACACCCCCAGCAGAATTTAAGCATCTATGTATATATTGATGGCGCCCATCTGAGTGATAAGAAGTTATGTACCTACCATAACGTTCCATGTTAGTTGTCTTCTTCTCACCTTCTTTCTTGCTGGTTGGGTTCAGAGCCGATCCTCAGTTCCGACTCGGCCATCTACTAAAGCTTGAGAGCTATTTACTGGCTCGAGGCCTCCCCATATCCCACAATGCTTGGCGCTAGATACCCAGATCTCGTTTGGCAGAGCTAACACCATAGAAAATTTCAAGGACACTTGTCCAAACTACAAGGTTTACCTACAGTACTAAAACAGAGAAGGACGTAACCCAGATAAGACTCAGCCAGAGGAAGAAGGCCTCAAAAAGGGACTCTTCTCGGTCTGTCCAGGCTAGGGGGATGGAGGGTGGGACACAAGAAAGAAGGCGAGAAAAAGACAACTAACATGGAACGTTATGGTAAGTACATAACTTCTTAATGTTAAGTTGTCTCTCTTGCCTTCATTCTTGCTGGTTGGGACAGCGTCCCTAGCACCTTAGTCCTGGGTGGCTCATCGGAACAGACTCTTGAGCACAGTGGAACCAAAATCAGCTCTGCTCCTAGAGGCCATATCCAACTTATAATGTGAAATGAAAGTATGAGGAGTGGCCCATGTGGCTGCAGCACAAATAGATTCCATTGGTAGTCTTGCTTGAAAAGCTACCGAAGTAGCTAACGCTCTGGTGGAATGACCTTTAGGTTTAGTAGGGAGTTCTTTAGGTCTCAGCTGATAAATCAAAGTAATAATAGAGGACAACCACCTGGATAAGGTTGCTTTAGAAACTGGCAGGCCCTGTTTGCCCTCAGCATAGGACAGAAAGAGTTGGTCTGATTTTCTTGTTTGCTTAGTCCTATCCAAATAAAAATGTAATTGCCTATGAACGTCCAATTGGTATAACTTTTGTTCAGCTTTGTTCGAATAGTTAGGAAAAAAGACAGGTAGATCAATAGCCTGATTCAGGTTTGTTTAGGAAGGTATCTTTGGCAGAAACAAAGGATTAGTCCTGAGTGAAACTCTATCCTTATGAAACACAAGGTAAGGAGGACAAATACAGAGGGCTTGAAGTTCCGAAACTCTCCTAGCTGAGGTGATGGCTACTAAAAAGAGAGTCTTCCAGGAGAGCAATTTTAAGGAACAGGAAGCCGCAGGTTCAAAAGGGGGGGGAGAATCAAGGAAGCTAATATCAAGTTTAAGTCCCACGGAGGCAGGGGATCTCTGACCGGGGGCCTAAGCAAAATAGTTCCTTTAAGAAAGGCCTTGCAAAGTTTGTGGGACATGATGCTGGTTTCTGACAGGCCAGCATGGAAATTTGCGATAGCAGCTAATTGGACCGTAATGGTGGCAGACAAGGAACCAGCTTGAAAGAGTTCTGCTAAAAAATCTAGAATGTGATGGACAGGGGCTGTAAAGGCGTCTATATTCCTAGCCTCTGCCCAGAAAGAGAAACGTTTCCACTTACTAGCATAAGTCTTCCTGGTGGTAGATTTGTGTGAAGAAAGGATGATTTCACGCACCGGCTGAGAAATATGTGGAAGCCTGGCTAAGGTTGGAAGTGGAGCAACCAAGCTGTGAGGTTGAGAGACTGAAGGGATTGGTGCAGCCTGCCCAACTGATAGACCAAGAGGCCTGGCACTGGGTCCAGATTCCAAGGCTGCTCCAGCAGGTGACGATGCAGGAATGGGAACCAAATTTGTCGAGGCCAGTAAGGGGCAATGAGGATCATCCTGGATCCCAATGCGGTAGCCTTCTGAATTAGTTTGGGAATTAGGGGAAAAGGTGGGAATGCATACAGAAGACCTCGGGGCCAATCGTGAACTAGAGCATCTCTGGGGGAGTGTCTGGGAAGGGGGAAGAGAGTGAAGAAATCATCACACTTGCTGTTGAGAGGAGTTGCAAAAAGGTCGCAGCAAGGTTGACCCCATCTGCGGAAGATTTTGTCCGTTACTGACTGATTGAGAGACCACTCATGAGGCATGAGAATAGCTCTGCTTAGCCTGTCCGCTATGACGTTGAACTTCCCGGTGATGTGCGTTGCCATCAGAAATCATTGAGAGGAGATCGCCCACTGCCAGAGTCTGAGTGCTTCTCGACATAAGGGATAGGACTTGGTTCCACCCTGCTTGTTGATGTACCACACTACAGACATATTGTCTGTCTGAAATGCAATAGTCCTGGTGGGTAGAGAGTCCTGAAGAGCTTGCAACTCTAAAAGCACTGCTCTCATCTCCAAGACGTTTGTGTGCAGGTGGTACTCTAGAGGTTGCCAAGTGCCCTGGACAGTCCTGCCCTGAAAATGCCCCCCCCCACCCAATCAGGGAGGCATCCGTGGTCACGGTGGCAACAGGAGGAGGAAGAACAAACGGTCTGCCCTGGAGTACTGGAGGGGAGACCATCCACCAAGCCAGGTGGTCTTTGCATGATTGAGTGATTATTAGCTTGTGAGACATCGGAAGTTGTTGAAAAGACCACTGGGTAAAAAGCATCCACTGAAGAATCCGCATGTGAAAACGAGCCAGGGGAACTAGTATGATTGCTGCTGCCATGAGACCCAAAGTTTTTAGTACAAATCTGGCCTGAATCCTCTTGCACTGTAGTAAGATCTGCACATGTCGGCGAATGTCTGACACTCTGTCTAGAGGAAGTCTTGCAGACAGATCTTTTGTATTTAATCTTGCGCCTATAAAGGTTATAGACTGACAAGGTGACAATGCAGACTTTTCGAAATTTATTGGGATACCTATCTCGGAGAAAGTTTGGATGGTATAATCCCTGGCTCGCAGTAGCTGATGCCTGGTGGAAGCAGTAAGGAGCCAGTCGTCTAGATATGGAAACACCTGGAATCCTCACTGTCTCAGGTGAGCCGTAACCACTGCCATGCATTTGGTGAACACCCCGGGGGCTGTGGTGAGACCAAAGGGCAGGGCTCTGAATTGATAGTGACTGGCTCCCAGCCGGAAGTGGAGAAACCTTCTGGAGCACCTGTCCATTTTGATATGGTAGTACGCATCCTGAAGGTCTATGGAGCACATCCAATTGTCCTGACCCAAAAAGGGTAGAATGGGCTGAAGTGTGAACATCTGGAACTTTGTTCTTTGAACAGACTTGTTTAACCTGCTGAGATCCAAAATGGGTCTCCAGTCCTCTGTCTTTTTTGGCACCAAAAAGAACATGGAGTAAATTCCAGATCCTTGCTGGTCTGCTGCGACTGGCTGGATGGCCCGTTTTTCTAGCAGTTTTGAAATTTCTGGCACTGCTTGTTCCCTTAGACTGGGTGGAACATCTGGGAGGGACTTGGTTGTTTGTACAGGGGTGTGGACAAAGGGGATTTTGTAACCCTCGGATATGATAGACAGTACCCATTTGTCTTGTGTGAGGAGTTGCCAGGTTTCTGGGTACAGTGACAATCTTCCCCCACCTGCCTCCGAAAATGGACAGTCGGGCAGCCCCTCAGGGGTGCTGAAAGGGTTTGTCAGAGAAAGATTCTCTGCTACCCTGATTTTGCGGACCACCTCTGCCCCGTGGGCAGCGTCTATTATTGTTCACTCCCCTGCCCCTTGAGGGAAACTCGCCACGTGTGTCAGTCATGACTCCCTGGGGTTTCCGAAATAAGAAGTTATGTACTCACCATAACGTTCCATCTGAGTAGGTAGCTTCATTTGTCTGCAACCTGTGGGTCTTGGATCCGATATCGGATCCGAGCTGGCAACTTGTTTCAAGGTAATGGATCCGAACTCCTAGCTCCTCCCCTCACCCATAATCCCCTGCTAACCCTCCATGACCTCAGATCGAGTTTGCCCCTCAATATATACCCAAAACGGGTATCCAGCTAAGAAAGATCCAAAGAAGGCCAGGGGGAAGGAGGGGGGGATGGTTGCAGACAAATGAAGCTACCTACTCAGATGGAACGTTATGGTGAGTACATAACTTCTTAATCTGAAGTAGGGAGTTCATTTGTCAGCAACCTGTGGGACAGAGTCCCCAGATACCTGAACCTTGGGTGGCCATCATGAAAGGATATTGCGAAGCACCGCAGAGCCAAAGGATGCTCTCCCTCTAGAAATCACGTCCAGTTTGTAGTGGTTAATAAAGGTATGAGATGAGGCCCAAGTGGCTGCCGAACAAATATCATCCAATGGGACTCTAGACTTGAAGGCCGCAGAAGTAGAGATGGAATGAGTGGAATGTGCGCAAACTCCTTCAGGTGTGGGTCTCCCAGAGGCTTGGTACGCCAATAGGATACATTGAGAAATCTAACGTGATAGAGATACTTTTGATATTGCTAGGATGTTGGTCCGCCCCGGAATGTGCGTTGCAATCAGAAAGCTGTTGGTGGAGATCGCCCATTCCCACACTCTCATGGCTTCGCGGCATAGAGGGTAAGATCTGGTTCCCCCCTGTTTGTTGATGTACCAGACAACCGACATGTTGTCTGATTGAATTGCAATCGTTCCTATGGGGAGGAGATTGTGAAGTGCTTGCAACGCGTACAGCACCGCTATCATCTCCAGAACGTTGATATGCAGGGAGGTCTCTGTGTCATTCCACGTGCCTTGGACCATCCTGCCTGAATAATGCCCCCCCCCCCACCTGAGGTGGGAGGCGTCCGTGGTCACCGTGGCAAGAGGGGGAGAGGTGCAGAAGGGACGGCCCGTATGGAGGTCCGAAGCATGGAGTCACCATAACAGAGCCCTCCTGCAAGCCTTGCTGATAGCAATGGGGTGGTGAAGAGGAAGGGACAGAAAGGACCATTGCACTAGAAGGGTCTATTGCAGTACCCGCATGTTCAGATGGGCGCATGGAAGGAACGTAATCACTGCTGCCATGGAGCCCAGTGCCCTCAGGACCAATTCCGCTGGTGGGGTCTCTGATTGGAGGATAGCCCGCACATGGAGTTGCAAATTCCGAATTCTCTCGGACGTTAGAAAGGCTCGTAGTTCTCTGGTGTCTATACTGGCTCCTATGAATTCTATGACTTGTGTCAGGGCCAGAAGGGATTTGTCGGCATTTATGGTGATGCCTAACTGCGGGGCTAGGCGGAGAAAGAAATCTCTGGCTGAGCAAAGTAGATGCCTTGTTGGGACGGTCAGGAGCCAGTCGTCCAGGTACGGAAAGACCTGTATTCCCTGGAGTCTCAGGTGGGCCGCAATCACTGCTAATACCTTGGTGAACACCCTGGGGGCTGTGGTGAGGCCAAAGGGAAGGACCCTGAACTGGTAGTGGCTGTCTCCCAGCTGGAAGAGAAAGGAACCTCCTGGATCGTCTGTCTATTAGAATGTGGTAGTACGCATCCTTGAGGTCTATAGAGCACATCCAACCATTCTCCCTTAGAAGGGGGAGAATAGATTGAAGAGTGACCATTCGGAATTTTTCCTTGGTTACCGACAGGTTCAAGCGGGAAAGGTCTAGAATCAGTCTCAAGTCCCCCGTCTTTTTTGGCACCAAAAAGAACCTGGAGTAGAACCCTAATCTGAGCTGGTCTTGAGGGATGGGCTGGATGGCTCTTTTTCTTAGCAGCTGCAGAATTTCTGCGGCTGCGGCCTCCCTCTGATCAGGTGGTACATCGGGGAGGTTCTTGAATTTGGGGACATGGAGTAATGGTATTTTGTACCCTCTGGATATAATGCGAAGCACCCAGCGGTCTGTCATGATGGACTCCCATGCCGCTAGGTGCTCTGAGAAGTGCCCCCCGACTGCCTCCAGAGTGGAGCAGCTGGGCAACCCTTCAGGGCTGCTGCATGGGCCATTCAGAGAAAGGTTCTCTGGACCCAAAGTTTCTCAGAGCCCCTCTGCCCTTGGGGCAGCGTCCTCCCTGTCCTCCTCTGCCACGGAAGGACTGTTTGTCCGGAGCGGGTTGGGAAGGTTGCGATTTCCGGAACCACATCTTCTTCTGACCCTTTTGGTTCTTCGAAAAGGACCGCTGGGGAGCAGAGAAGCGGACTCCAACGGCAGACAACGTCTTCCTGTCCTTCTCGCTCTGGACAAGTGTCTCGTGAACCGTTTTGCCAAACCGGGCAGAACCATCGAAAGGGGCGTTCGCAAAAGACGCTTTAAAAGGCTCCGCAAAATCACAATGACAGAGCCAGGCCTGGCGTCTCATGACTAGGCCTGCTCCGCTAGCCCTAGCGGCTCCTTCGGTGGCGTGGGACAATATCCGCATAGAGGTATTTGAAATTGATCTCAGAGTGGCCATTTGGTTGGAGTACAACTGCTTGTCCTCCGCCGACATGGACTCAGGAGGGGAGGCAGCGTATTCTTTGATAAGATCCCACTGCATCCTGATGACATGTGCCATATAGTTCAGAGACCTTACCGAGAAGGTCGCTAAACTAAAAACTCGCTTCCCTAAGTGGTCCATCGAGCGGGACTCCTTGCTCGGTGGATGGAGTGAGGGGCTCTCCTGAGCTAGATCCCTCTTCGTGGCAGCCGCCGTCAACATGGCATCTATGGGGGGGACCTTGCTCTAGTGCGACCGGTCTGAGGGGGGACTTAGTATTCTGTCCGGTTGTTTTGGTATTGGCTCCACGGTGTCCGGATCCTTCCACGCCCTGGTGGTAATGAGGTCCACCAAGGGGTCGGCCGGAGGGGACACCCAAGAGGTAGACGGGCCTGCTTCGAATGCCTCCAGAAACACGGACTCATCAGAGGAAGACTTGGGGGCAGACCACCCACCTCTGATCCTCAGCATCTCCATGATGTCTCCAAAGGAGACATCCTCAGGGGGTGATCTTGGGGAGCCTTCCCCTTCCTCCACGTCCGTGTCCTCAGTTAAGGACTCAGGGGAGTCCACATGCCTCCTCTTGCACTTATGCTTGCGGGGCACTTCCTCGGGGGGGGGGGGGCTGTCCGAGGAGGCCTTGCCAGCAACATCCTGTTCCGAAGGAAACATCTGGGACATTGAAGCAGGCTGTCCCTTTGGCCGGGTGATGGAAGCCTGGCCCAGCAGAGAGGGAGTGCAGGGAGGAGCAGAGACAAGGACCGGGGGTCCGGATGCTCTCAACAGAGCCCTCTCCACAACATTGAAAGATGAGGGGGAACCACTCTCTCTGGACTCCGAGAGTCGGCTCCCACTCAGATCTGATGAAAGGATCGGAACCAGTGCCGAGGCCATCGGATCCGAAGGACCAGTGTGCTCCGACCTGGACGGAGCCGAAGGCACACTGAATCCCTCGGATCCGAAGCTCGGGCCACGGCTCCGAGAGGTCGGATCCAACAGGCTCGAGGGCAGGGTCGGATCCGAAGTACCAAGTACTGTCGGTGCCGACCCACCCCCGGCTCCAACGCTGCTCGGCTCCGAACGCTCCGAACCTGGATAGCGGGTCGGAGAAGGAGCAATAGGATGGAAAAAAGGTGTCGAGCTCCCCCCCGAAGGGGGGGAGGCAAGAGCACTCCCATCTGCAGCTGGGCCTGGATGAACCTTCACATCATCCGGTCCAAGTCTGCATCGGACATACTGAAAGTCGAAGTGGTCACAGAGGCAGGCCTGGAATGCCACCTCGATGACCTCGATGGAGATCAGGCCTCCTCCTCCTCGGGCCCTGGGGAGAAACAAGGGGATTGGAGCCAAGGAGGAGGAGACCTAGAAACAGTGGAGGGAGAAGCCCGCTTAGCTGGCGGGTCCGAAGCGGAGGTCTCGGCCCGCCGCTTGTGGTGCTGCTCCCTCCGTTTCTCCCTCTAGGCCTCCCTGTCCTCCAGCGCTTTAGCGGGGGTTTGAGTCCCGGCCGGAGGAAGGGGGGCAGGAATGGCAGCAACCACAGCCTGTGGTGGTACCACGGGAGCAGCGGAGGCCGGAGCTGAGTCCGGGGGTAAAAGTCCTGCCAAGACCAGCTTCGATCTCCACTCTTTCAGTGCCCTGGGGTTGAACGCTGCACAAATGGTACAGCCTGAGGTGAGGTGTTCAACCCCAAGGCACTGGCCGAGTGTGGCCATCAGCTGGAGAGAGCTTATGGCCACACTCGGTACATTTAGAAAAAATGGCTTTTGGGGCCTCAGCCATACTTAAAAGAAAAGTAATGTTACACACACACACAGGCCCCAAAAACACAACACACACACACACTCTCTAACGACCAATGAAGGGAGGGAAAAAACTACTTAAAAGAAAAATATTTTAAGTCTATACGGAACCCAACACTTACACACTTAATATTTTGGTGAAAAAAGAAGAAAGTTGACAGAAAAATTGAACTTAACTGCCAATTACTAGTCGAGCTCACAAGAATCCAGCTATCCACAAGCGTGGCAAACTAGATCTGAGGTCATGGAGGGTTAGCAGGGGATTATGGGTGAGGGGAGGAGCTAGGAGCTCGGATCCATTAGCTTGAAACAAGTTGCCGGCTCGGATCCGATATCAGATCCAAGACTCACATGTTGCTGACAAATGAACTCCCTACTTCAGATCCACATTTTCCCACTCTTCTGACCTTTAGGGTATGGTCTAGAGGGAGTAGAAAAACAGACTCCCACGGCAGAGAGAGTCTTGCCTTCCTGCTCACACCTGGTAAGGGTATCCTTCACCTTTGGTCCAAACAGAGCCAAACCATCGAAGGGGGTATTGGTGAAAGATGCCTTAAAGGGGTCAGCAAAGTTACATAACCGCATCCAGGCATGTCTTCTCAAAGCCACGCCTGTAACTGCAGCCCTACTCGCCCCATCGGCTGCATAAGAAATGAGCTGCATGGAGGAGTTGACGATTGAGTTAAGAGTTACCAGCTGGGAGTTAATCTTATCTTGAGCCCCCGCAGCTGATGGATCCTGAAGGGTATCATCCAGTTCCTTGAGAAGATCCCTTTGAAGACTGGTGAAGTGGCACAGATAATTCAGCGACCGTATGGAAAAAGTTGCTGAGGAAAACATCCGCTTCCCGTACCTGTCCATTGTCCTAGACTCTTTATTAGGGGGATGGACAGGCACCAAAGGGTCAGCCAACTCCTTCTTCGTGGCTGCTGCAACCACCATGGCATCAACGGGGACACTTTTTGTCAAAAATTGTTTGTTGGGTGGGGCTGTAATGAACTTAGTGGGCCTGCGGGGAGTTGGTCCCACTGTGTCCGGGGCTGACCATGCCCTTCGAGCCACTACTTCCATCAGCGGGTCAAAGGGTGGAGACACCCAGTAGGTGGAAAGGCGAGAACCAAATGCGTCCAGGTATACCGACTCGTCCTCAGAAGGGTTAAGGGCAGTCCAGTTCCCCCTCTGCTTAAGGATCTCTAGGATGTCTGAAAAAGAGACATACTCAGAGGGGGATCTTGGGGACCCTTCCGAATCCTCCAAGCTGGTATTAGACGTGACTGACTCGGGGCAGTCGACATGTTTCCTCTTACATTTTCTCTTTTGAGGGGGCTCCTCTGAAGGATCAGGGGAGGCCTCAGAAGAGGAAGATATGCCCAATGGGGCGACCTGGAGCATTTGTTCTCCACGCTTGGGGTCAGGAGGGTGGGCAGAGACTGATGCAGGCACCATGGGGGGAGGAGCCAAAGGGGCTGATCGAGGGGCCAACTCAGGAGTCAGCACACTCCTCATGACCTCAAAGGCATCCCCATCAGGCAGAGCAGAGGGTCCCTGCTCCAAAGAGATGTGAACCCCTCCCGGCACCGAGAGGGACGGCTCCAAGGCTGATGTAGGAGCCGAGCTCACCTGCGCCGAGGCCCCGAGAGGGAGAACGGGGTCGGACAAGGGTCCGATGCCACTCGCCCCCTCGGAGCCGACGAGGGAGTCCTGGCACCCACATCCCTCCAAGGATGGAACCAATGAAGAGATCGGTGTCAACGAAGGAGCCGAAAGGTGTGGTATCGGCTCCAACGTTTTCATGATTCGAGCCCCAGCCAGCTCCGGCTCTGAACACAAAGGAGGAGTCGGAGGTGGAACTGCTGAAGATACAGGGACAGCCACAGTCTGTTGAGAAGGGCTGGTTAACATTTTGGCCACGGCCTGCGATTTAAGGAGTCTACTGACCACCCTCTCCAAGTCATGATCGGATAGCCTGGAGGACCAAGAGGAATGGGACCTATGGCTTCGTTCAGACTGAAGCAATGGTGACCTCAGAGCCGAACGAACCGATTCTAGGGAAGGGGACCTAGAACGTTTTCGGCCCAAAGATGGTTCCAACACTAAAGTCGGAGCCGATTGAGGTCAAGAGATGTCGGTTCCAGTCGGAACCGAAGAGGAGGCAGATGCTCCGCCCGGCGACGGCTCCAAACCGACGGCTTGGTGGGCTTTAAGGATTTCCCAGACTGAGGCTTTGCCGGGGACCCCTCTGGCTTGAGTAAGCCTCTCAAAATAAGCTTGTTCTTACGCTCCTGCAGGACTCTTGGGCTGAAAGCGTGACAGACCGAGCAGGAGTCCTGCAGGTGTAGGGGACCCAAGCAATAAACACAAGAAGTGTGACCGTCTGTCAGAGACATCTTTTGACAGCACGAGTCACACTTCTTGAAGCCTGAAACTTTAGTATCCTTGGACATACTGGCAAGGGGATACCAAAGGGAGGATATTAAACTAGTGCTTAAACAAGGCACACAGAAACACACACACACACACACGCACTAGTTAAACTAACAACAATAACAACAAGAATATCCACTAGTAAATATATACAAATATTACAAGGCTAAATAACTGTAGCTACGAAAGGCTAAACACTACTCCTATCAGGTACAAAAAGGGTGGGGTTAGCCACAAAAGAGAAGAAACAAGGGGGGAGGGGTAGAAACTCTAACAAAAAATGAGTTTCCTGAGTGGGAAAATCTAGGGGATACACACTCTAATTATACTAAAAGGGAAAGACTATCTATATAAAAGAGAAATACACAGGTAAAATTTAAGCTAATAATACAAAAAAAGATTAATACGACCTGAGCCAGTAAAACGCAACCTCGTAGCTGAAGCGGCAAACAAGATCTGGGTATCTAGCGCCAAGCATTGTGGGATATGGGGAGGCCTCGAGCCAGTAAATAGCTCTCGAGCTTTAGTAGATGGCCGAGTCGGTGCTGAGGATCAGCTCCGAACCCAACCAGCAAGAATGAAGGCGAGAGAGACAACTTAACATTTATGATTCATACAAATGCAGTAAGCAGCAACATTTCTGAGTAAGGCCTCTTGTTTCCAAACATTTCTGGCTTTCAGTAATATTGCACTGAGTATAACATGCAGATCTTCAGGCTGTGATTTGTCAGTCAGCAAAACAGAAAGGAACTGTATTACATCAGACATGCTTCTCCTTTCAAGACACCATCAGTAAACACTCACTGATGCCTTCTGAGCTAATTATTAGTTCAGAAAATTGCAATATAAAGCTGCACTGATAATCCAAATACAGGAAGTAGTTGAAAAGATATATGCAGTCGACAGATTTATTTGCTACCTCAAACCCTGCTCCATTTATTCCACAGTTACATTCCAGCATGGTATTTTTTATAGTATATCAATATCCAGAATTAAATATGACAGATCAGTGCTTTCTCTTTACAAGTAAAATACTGTTGAAACCTGTTGTTCCTGTGGTGTGGAGGGATATAACTAACTGTGGCCCAGCTGATCTGGGTTCAATTAGTGGTGGCAGTCTCAGACTAAAATCAGGCATTGAACAGGAGGTTTACTGAAGTGCCAGTAGACACAGCAAGGACATTGGGCACTGGAATAGCTGTCAGAATTAAAGAAGTTGAACAGAAAAAGAAATAAAAAAAAATATTGCTGAAACCTACCTTAGATTCTTGCAGCCAAGAAGCTGCAGGCACTTCTTGATGACTTTAACATTATACAAGCCACTTTTCACATTAAAGGTAAAATGTAGGACAGAATTGAAATAACCCATATCCAGAAGTTTAAACAGATCCTGAAAAAGAATAAATATTGATTAGTTATGGTAGGAATTACTGATAAATTAGTAATAACAGTGGTAAACAATTTTTAAAAAGGTATGGCAGGACAGTTTTATTACATATAGATATAAATACAGATATACATGAAAATATTCTTAATCTTGTGGAGAAGGTAACCTACAAGGCTAAGATGGTTTACAGATAGAAAGAGTAAGAGCAATAGAAACAAAGCCAACATTTTTGGCAAATGACTGTTGGGCAAGTTGTTCACAAATCATGTTAGTTGTCAAGGTACTATCTTAACAATAATGCGGATTAAACATTTTTGTGTGGTATTCACCACCAACTGCCTTTGTCAATTTTTACCCTTCAACTAGTTATACTTTTTCACATCACATACCTTAAAGGGACAGTAGTCTAGCAAATGAAATTAATTTAGCAGCAATTTGTCATTTTTGTTAAACGTTAACAGTACCTTAGCAGTTCATTCCAATGTTTGCAAGGCATTATCACAGCAAACTGGTTATGACGCAAAAAAAATGTATTTTCCAAGTCAGATGGGATTCAAATAGAAAAGAAAAATATTTGCACAAGTATTTTGCTGTTAGTGCCATTATATACAATCACTAGGAATATGATAGTCACTGTATTCTTAGAAAGTTGAACTATAAAGGTGACTTTAAAATAATTTAAGTTTTCTTAATATATACTTGGTAACTACCTTAGAGGCATCTTTACACTAAATCCAGGTCTGAAAACACTATTGGCAAGACAGATATTATGGAATGTTAAAAACCTGACCTCAGTATGAAGTTCAAGTTTACTTATAATAGCCTGAAGCCATATTTTGGCACTGGCAGTTACGCTTACAGTCAAATCTAGCATTTGGTCAGTAACTGAGTTTATGTTCATATAAAATAAATCAGATGAGATTAGGTTCATAGCTAAGTTCTAGGCTAAGTCCCCTTGTGGGCAATTTTAAGAATAGCCACTTTCCCTCAAGGTGAGAATCAAAGGATGTACCTTGTGTTTGTGCAGTAAAATGTTAAACATTATACCAAACCTATTATATGGAACATACCTAAAAAGAGAGAGAAAAAAAGAAACTGTAGCTATGGGAAGATTTAAATTATATCTAAGCAGTAACCGAATTATGAAGATGTGTTTGTAAAAAAAGTAAATCTAGTATGAGCTACTTTGTATGTAACAAAGAACTGCAAAGAGAATTGGCTGTTTATTAAAAAAAAAAGTACAACCACTTTTTTGTAAGATTCTATAGTTGTACAATATGCCAGTAAAAAAATATGCAGTGACATAAAAGAAAATGTAGGTCTATTAACATCTAGAATTAAGTGACACAAATACGTTTATGGATGTGTCTAAAGAAAATCATTTCACATATATGTAATAAAACATGAATGCAATTCTGCTTACAGAAATCTACAGAAAGTAAATAAAGTCATAAATCTTGCTACTAAAAGACTATCATCTAGTCTTAGCAAAGAAGCTATGGAACATTTTTAAAAAAATGAGAGGAACGGTCTTAATCAGAGTCAGACATAAATCTGGCATCTTTTGAAATGAATGTGCTTCCTTAGACATTTTACATATTTAATTCCACTTTTTACAATGTCTCTGCTAACCAGCTCTAGAAATTAACAATATAATTAGTTTCTTTATCTTGAAGACCCACATAATTGGGGTAGGGGGAATTCTCAATTTTCATTAAGTATTTTCTTTTTGTCAGAATATTAACCTGCTCAAAAGTAGGCACACATTTGGACACTATTTGCAGAAATCCTTTTGGGGGGCAAGTGCAGCTGAACACAATGCTCCATATTATCAGAAACCACTATTATCTTTTCCAGTACATAATCATTGCAAAAATTTAGCAACACAACAATATTGTTTTACTAGGTTTGAACCTCTTTGTTCCAAGATCTGTGAAGCAGAGAGAGAAGGATGAAGTTACCAAAAATTAAAATGAACTGTTTTGTAAAATTATATTTTTTTATTATATTTTCCACCCCCAGGTCTTATTTCAGAAGATGGTATAGTGTATTACGGCTGCAATGCTCTCACTCTGTTCTCAGTGGGAGGCTCTATAGAATGCACTCTTTTTTTGAAGAGACTGTCCAAAGAAGTCACAAATGTGGGTGGACTAGCCTGTCTAACAGAGGCTTTTTAAGTGTCTGCATGTTCACAGTACTTTAGAGCTACTGTACAGACCATGTTCTATTCAGGATGCAATCATTTTTTTCCTCTTACTTCTTTTATTTATTTAACATTTGATAAGTGGGAAAGTCAGACTTAGAACAAAAATCAATTTTCAGTGGAGGCCCGGGGAGAAACGCTTCACAGAGAATTTTCTTAACTGAAAATTTAATAAATTCAAGGACACTTTATGCAGGTATACAAACAGCAATATTTATCTGATATTATTCTTGAAGCAGCTGCAAAAAATGTTTTGTTATTGTGCGTGTGTTAACCTAAGTTTTGTATTGCTCCTAGAGTCTGTAATGAGAATCCTACTTCTACTAACTCCACCCCTGCAAAGCAGAATGCACCACCTTGCATGCAGCTCATACCTCTCAAGCTCTTAAAGCAAGACATCTGGACAAAGCTATAAAAAATGGGGGGACAAAGGCCCTAAAATAGGGACACTTTTTAAATATTGCTCTTACAACCTTAGAAAGTTGATAGAACAAACACATTTTGCATTAGCACACATTTCCTGAAGGATATGAAATCCAAAACTCAAACTTCTGTCATTATTTTCTGACTTCAACCCTCAATTATTTGCCAGTGATTTGCCAGAAAAAACACAATTTTATGAGAAAAAGTCCAAAAATAGAAGGCAGACATCTGGACATTCTGTGAAAATCTGTGCAGTTGTGAGGTATGACACTCATAACCACAGTTTGAAGCATCTTGTTCTCGTTATGGGACTACAGCATGCACAAGTCATCAATTTTTAGTTATTGAAATTTTTTATTTCTTCCTTTGGGTACTGATGGGAACAGTAATGATGCATAAATCATGAACAGTACACAAATGTAAAGTGTGTGCATGTGTGTGTGGGGGGGTTCTTTTAGAGTAAGACATCTGTCAATTTTCTGGTATTGCTTAAATGTCTAACTAAACAAATCAGTTGGTAACTGCTCAACTCACAGTACTAGCTTTTCTTAATAGGACAGTCTGCATTACAGTAAAGCCACATTATTTTCTGTTACCTTAATGTACAGTGTAAAAATCCAAGCAGCCAACACATTTCTGCAGCCAATGATTAAAAATGTTCTTAGCTTTGTACTTGACTAACAAGATATATAATGACATTATAGGCTGTAGTGATACAAACAATATTGTTACCCACAGGGAGTTCTTGCTGCACTTATTTTTGTTTCCATCAGATTTTGCTTTTTTTTTTAATTTAAATTCTACTTGCATCTTTCATATTATGTATTCCTCATTCCTGATGGGATGTTGGATGCATTTAAGGGTTGTAGACAGAAACTACAAGGCAGCCTGTATCATATTCCAGTTACACTGGCAGCTGGTTTAGCAGTGTTATGGCCAGAAACATTAAAAGTGTATTTTTTATGTTTTGTCTGGTAATTTGTTCTACATACAGTTTTCAGAACAATACCAACATGACATCTCAGATTAATGTGCATCATTTTGGCAATTTAGTCAGGTGAGGATTATGTTTTTACTCTACTGTTCAGCATGTGATGTAACAAGGCTTCTTAATTATCAATCAAATCAGGAAACCTCTAACATCATACTGTCATTTCAAAGCTTTGGATTATCCTCTTTGTCAAACAGGCAAGAATCGGTAGCTTCGGAACATCGATGACAAATAAGTGAGCACTGAAAGAAGCAGACATATTAATTAACGCCTATGTGGTGTGGAATGTTACACCTAAAGCAACCTATACACATCCTTGCATTCCAGATAATTTTCTGAAAAATCAAATTAAAAAGCTTAAGATACACAAATCTAAATATTCTGTGAATAAAAACTATTAAAACTATACAAATGGCAATGTTATCAGTAAAAAAGTATTTTTACAGTGATATGTCGGTGTATTCATAGTCTTTTCCATAAATATTATAGGTTCATAGGTGTGTACTAGGCTAACGGCCTTGGAACCTATATAAGCCTAGCCCAAGAAGATTCCCTGGCATCATACTGCCCAAAGCTAGTTCTCAGATTGTAATATATTACAATGCACACAAGCCCAGAATTATTTTCTTTGCTAAACTTTCACAATTTTCATATTCTGGAAACTATACATCCTAGACATATATTACTAAAATGTTTTGCTAAACAGACATATGCTTTGAAATTACAGCAAGAAATTCCTCTCTGAGTACGTTTATTGACATAATTCTAGAAAGATGAAAACATATGCTTGCTTGTATAATTATCAATATAAATAACATTGAATATCTCTCATGTTGTGCAACTTACCGTGCAAATATCAACATTTTTTCTCATCATGCCATGCAAAGGTTTGTTAATTACTTGTTTTTGAAGTTTTAAGTACATATGGAAATGATTCTTATTTTTATAATTAACAAATGAACAGCAATATCAACAGTATTGTGGGATGTAACTGGACATTGATAATAAGCTTTTCTGTCTTCCACCATGACATTTCATACCATACACCTCAATAGCATGAAGATCTCTCAGCAAAATTCTGAACATAGATATGAATAATAAGTGGCAAATTGTGATTAATTTCTCCACTGCAGAACATCCTAGCTTAACAGTCTTAGTGTAATTTGGTTAATTACTCCGTGCTCTTTCCAATAATACTTCTTGCCTCTTATTAATTGACAAGTCACTTATTTAAAGCAGCAAGACCCAAAAAAGCCTGGGCACCATAAGGAGTTATGGGTGTTAAAAGGACATATGCAAAAGGGTGCTATTGGCTTGAATGATGTCCCATCATAACTAAATACCATTGTAGCACTGATGCCTAGACCTCCCTCACCATGACTACTACTTAAATAAATTAAATAAATTAAATAATGACATAAAGAACAGTATGTGACTAAGTCTGCAGTGACCATAATATCAAATGCCACTGAAGGTTGAAACAAAAATAAGTAAATGGGCTACCAAGAATCAAACCATGACCGCTGCAGCTGCATAGTTGTGGCCATAACCACTAGACTAACAAAGAAACAAGCAATTTATTTCCCACTTATTCTTGTTAAACTTCTGTAATTAGTGCTCTATGGCACCACCTTGTGTCATTAATATTTTTTTCCGATGCTTATAGGCTGCCAATTATTTGTCTGTTCGGTAAACAGGACATTTGACAGCTTTGGAATGACTATGTCATTCGGGGTTTCCTGATTTGATTGATAGTTTGAAAGCTGTAACACAAAGAAGCTGACTACTAAAGAAATGATATTTAATGACAAAAATTGCATGTCTTGCCATTTCTAAACTTTTTGTGCATAAACCGCAGTGGCAAAAATTGCAAGTCTTGTAATTTCTAAACTTTTTGTACATAACCTGCAGTGATTTTTTTTTTTTTTTTGGTAATGCAGCTGCCAAGTCTTGTTGCTGCAAATAATTTGGGAGCTCACTTCATAACAGAGATTTGGGGTTAGCAAATCAAATTCTTTGCATGTTGTCAGCTATGGTAAAGCTCTGAATGGGCATGTGAGACTATAACATAGAGTACCATTCTACTATGATATTGGAGCTTCAGTGCAAAAAAAATATCGTATCATGGGTTGACAGAATAACATCTAACAGTTTACTATGGAGCAATAAGGCTGTAAGTTGCTAATGCGCTTCACTTTATAGTCTCAGTTTGATTCTCCTTTGTCTACTGTGTCATTTTGAAAAATTCACTTAACCAGAAAGCAATCCCATGTCACTCCTGAAAAGGCACGCTAATGAGTTTAGCTAGTTAGCAAATACATAAAATAACCCAAATAATGAGGTGTGCAGTCTTTACAGCAAGAATGGAGTACAGACTGAGACTGGATGGCATTCCTGGCATTTCTCAATTAAGGGAAACTGTCTGGGAAAATGTGAAGGAGACAGAGGCTTATGGGTATTTGAGGAAGACACAGTCATATGCATTAGAAAAGAATTCTGATGGTGGTGTCGCTATTATATGTAGTAATCAGGAGCTAACTAAAGACAGAGACAGTAAATATCTACCTCTTAAATTTTAAATATACTAACTTTCTCTGTTTAATTCATCTCATATAAATATGACAAGTTTCTACACCACGGTGATTTAAAAATGAGGTTACCTTAGTGAGGATTCTTTCAGCTTGATTTAATATGTCCATTGGGATGCAATCCACCAGAATATCTCGGGGAAACTTAGGAAAATAAAAATAGTAAACAAATGTTGTCTTAGTTATCAAATGTACAATATGAGCCTTTAACATTAACATCTATTATTCAGAAGTAGCCCATTTGATCATTTATATAGTACCAGTAACATTATAAACATATTTGCACACATTTTAAAATCAGTTATTTTCCTATTCTAGCTGAAAATATTTAGGGATTTCATTCTAATTACTGTTGTTGCCTATAGAGAATACATTACACTTAGACCTACAAGACATATGCAATATTCAGACTTAAAATATCATTAAATATGACTATATCATCAGATGTTGGCATCCCTTTACATGAAGACTCAGCTCAGTATTGGAATGCTGACTTTCCGTGTAAGCAACAGAACTCTGACCAATTCCATAGCAAAAGGAATGCATATGCTCATTTTGCAATCAATCGCACTGAAAATCAAACCACTTGTAACATATCCCCCACACATCAAAAGCAAAACACAGGCTTAATGTGGGGGATCTGCTATCTATCTTTATACAGATATAGGCTTCTAGATGGGCCCCATGTGTTAAAATGGGGAAAAGGGTTGTGGGCGGATGGATATATACTCACACATACTCCATGGTCACACAGCCATGACCAAAGTACATTGTTTCGGAAAAAGAGTTGATAAATCCCACATTGACTTTAACACTCGCCAAGCTATGCATTTGTTAGTTCTCTGCCTCCCATGCTAGATGGCAATAACCTGTGTAGTCGCAAATGGCTTAGTAAACTTATAAGTGTATGTGTAGAGATGCATTACCATACAGACACAGATACACGCACACGAACACTCGCTAGTATAAACCGAAATGTATGTATTTATTTTACACTGATGGGTAGCAATCATGCAAACTAGTATTGTCTTTGAATAATATACAATATGAGATACCACAGTTATAATTATGATTAGCACAGTCATTTGTGGCACATTGAAAATGGCATGACATTGGAATGGCATGACCCAGGCTAAATGGCAAAGAATAACAACGTACACATAATAAAGCACCAATGTAAATGGTAATTCCATAATAGTAAATGTTTCAGTGAGAAGTCACTTAGTAAATCATAACATGTGGCTTACACATTATCTATTGCATGGCAAGTGTCCTGTACATATGAAAGCCAATGCATGTTGCATACAGATGACTGTAGTGGTGGGTGCAAGGTTTGCCACCCATATGTCCAGTACTGACAGGTACATATTTTAGTTTGCATGAATGAAAAAGCATAACCTAAAGTTAGTTAAGCATGTCAGTCCTGCGAAGCAATTAACATTTGAAAAACAAAAAGAAAATTAATGGAATTATTTATGAACTTGTATACAGGTTATTTTTTCAAAAGAGATGTACTCTTCATCCTTCAAAAGTCCATATTTCATATAGGGAAGGGGGTCCCATGAGATCAAACTCAAGTAAAAAGAATCACTATGGTGACTGAAATTGAATGCCAATATTTTTTTCAGAAATTAAATGATTTCATTAGTATTACCAGTGTTTCGAAATTAGGAGCATCAAGGCTTTAAATATTTACTACTTTTTTCATCTTTTTTGGATTTGGCATAATTTTTAAGTTTGTATTCTGATCAACTATTCTATTTATTTAATTACATCATTTCTGAGAGTAAATACCATTCGTTGGTTTGAGTTTCCATTCTGATGAAGTCCATTTAATATACAGCGACAAAAGCACTCAAACATTTTATGAATAGGTTATGTAGTGACTGTTGTTTTTGGATATTATATGGTTCATTTTTGCAATTACCAGACTGTTTTTCATCAGACTAAATCAGCTATTTACAGACATTATATAATTAAAGGAATTACACAAAAGTATGCAATGAAATCATGCAACCATTTTAAATATGACAAGCATTTCACATTTATTTTAAATGTCTGCGCAAATATTTGTCAATATGTATGTCAAGTAACAGACCAAAAGTTCATCCCATGGTATAAAGTCAGGTACTATATTGTTAAAGATTATGAAAGCATGCATATAGACCAAGCTCTATCTTGCAGAGGGACACTATTGCCTATAAAATGTGTCTTACATTTTTAAAATAAGGAATGCATGCTGCCTCCCACTCCCCAGGCACACATTGTGTACTGTGAAGTGAAGATCACAGTGTTTTGAATGACTACATCTAAATATAGCAAAAGGAACACGGCAAAAGCTGGATGAAGTTTGTGGGTACACAGTACTAGTGGCATAAACAGTGTGTTGTACATTAGACATGGTTCACAGTAACCAAATACCCAGCATGAAGTTATGAATAAGTGTAACAAGTGTATCTGTTATTGATAATGTACACACTCAGCACAGCCCTCCCTATACAGCACAGAACTCATTCACAGCTGTCTACACCATGCCTCCAGTTATACAACTATACACCTTTAAGCAGTTGATGCCTCCACAAACATTATGAAGACCATGCACACTGAAGCAGACTAGTATCATTAACAAAATAGTTCAGATTGTAGGCAGCAGCATATCCAGATGTGCACATCTCTCCATCTTCCACCATTCCTAAGAGTTGGCTAAATAAATGTGGCACATTTCACCAAGTATGTTCATAAATCACATACTCTTTAGCACCATCAGTGGATCCAGACATATATGTATTTCCACAGGTATTAAAAAGGCAAACATGCTAATCAGCCTCATGTCACCAATGCAGCCTCATATGCATTGCAGAGTTCTGGGAAGCAAATTCGCAATCACGTACATAGCAGCCTTGACGGTCACATTGTCTGGAACATACATTATGGATCTTATCCTTAGCTGTTCAGAATGGAGAGTTACTTAACATGCATCATTACATATGTATTCTGTAAGCATACTGAAAGCTTAACTATTACCTACTATTAGCCTGAAATCACATATTGCACTATACTATTCTGTAGTATTGGGCAAATTATTTAAAAGGGAATATAAAGCTACAAGGAGAATAGCAAGCTGCCAGTAAACAATGGGAGTAGTCTGCTTAGAAAAGTAGCCTGCATATAACCGACAGGCATTAAGTGGTTGTTTACAAGTACACGTGATTAGCTATTTCATTAATCATACTGTTTATAATATAAAAAGAAAGTGGTTACAGTGGTTTATATACTGCTTCAAGTGAAAAGTAACAGCTAGTATTCCATAAAGGCAGCAGTTTGATTTAAAGTTTTAATATAACATTAAACTGCTGCTTAGTACATTGTTTTATTTACCATTTCTATTCTGTGTCATGGGGCCATTTAATAAAATGGTTCTTCCCAATGTTATGGATTTGTTCATATTGTCAACTATGCAATGGAAGTACACTTACGAGTCTAAACAGACACACGCTCGCATAAATACAAATTAAAAAGCAGTAACAATAAAACACAATGTTAATCTTTTAGACCAATTCACAAGATTAAAAACATCCAATACATATATAATTTGAATAATTTCAATTAACAATTAAAAGCAGGCCTCAATAATCAATTAAAACATTATTTTACGCTATAAGCTCTTAATATACATTTAATGGAAATTACCTTGTTCAGCTCAAATAAACATCAGCAACCAGTTTCATATGCCAGTATGCTGTTCAGATACAATCCATAATCCCCATCTCTAACTTTGGATGTTAGACTACAAAGGACAGGACAGAACATTTCTTTAAATGTTTGCACTAAATATAATACCTGTATAAAGGAAATGTATTCCCCATTTCTTTTTGACAGGATCATAATCACCTACATAAAATACAGGCCATGAACTACCAACCACAATATGTGCAATATAGGTATTTTTTTCTTTATACCCATAGTACTGCTCTGTTTTGGAGAGGTAAAATAAGGGCAATTAACTAAATACTAAGAAATGTTGCATCCCCATAACTTGTGTAACTTTAGAATTGCTTTAATCGTTTTACAAATACTACAGTACTTACCTCTTTCCAATAACATCTGTAAACTATGACCACTTAAATGCCTGTGGGCATTTACATAATACCTTAGATATGCAAGACGTTTTCTGTAACAATATCCAATTGTTTAAATGATGGCTTTAAACAGACCTACATTTTTACAAAATTCAGTCAGTAATCATGGATATGTATTAATACATATTGGCCTCTCACTTCATCCAGTTTCTACCAGTACTGATGCATTGCTGGATAATAAGCAATATTCTGGTCCTATAAGCTCTTAAATCACTTTTCTACCCCTCCTAAGTGTAACCTCCCTCAGCAAATAATGGCATAGTTCATTTAAACCTTCCTGAAATTTTGCCTCATCACTTGCTATTCTAGATATCTTAATAGTTTGACTCTTAGCAATGTCTAACTTTCTACTTCTAGTATGGCTACTAATATAATGTAGCAATTTGTTACTAAAACAAGGATTTCTAAACAAATCTAGATTCAAAATCCTGGGAAACAAACAATGATATATGCATACAAAAATCGGATGAATACATACAACAATGGCCTGTAAAATGTAAAAAAAAAACTTTTAGTTCCAGTGATGTAGTCAGTGAATTGTTGCAACAAAATAACTGTCACCACAATAACAAGGCAATGTCAATGAGGTGTAAACACAATATATCATACTTAAAGACAGAGTACACACAAAAATTTCCTTTCATCTTTCCTTACACAGACTGGAAAAAAGTAGACTATACAGGCCGACATTGTTATTCCAGAAAAAAAATGTTATCCAGACCTGAAAAAAAAAAGGCTTCATCATATCCTTCCTGCTTTAAGATCACATGAAACAATGTTTTGAATGTTGCGGTCTGTTTTTAATTATTATTTAAAATTACATAGTCACTGGATTTTTTGATCATGCAATTTAGCTTGAAAGATTATTTAAAGCTGTATTTTATTGCTCAGTATTGTCTGATAATGTTGCTTGTCTGTGAAGAAAGAATGCACTAACCATTATTTTAGTGAAGAGTGGTTCCTTGTTATTGTTCTCCAGTGCCTTTTTTATTTTTATTTCTACAGTTTAGCATTTGACATTTTTTTTATTGCTGTTTATACACACATGAAGTTATTTACACAGGTTGATATAATTAAAATCATGATTACAAATTTTACAAAATTTCAATATCATTAAAAATTAAACATGTGCATATATACACATTTATATCATTAAAGGAAATCCCACTTACATCACTGAAATGTCAGACAAGCAAAAAAAAACTATGACAATCAGACACCCATCAAGCAACCTAAAGTGGCAAGTGTCTGTTAGAGAAAAATGCATCTTGAATGATTATTCTACAGAAAATGCATATTAATTTAGTTTCTGCATAAATAAAATGTTAAATACTTGTTAAAAATTATATGTAATATAAAATGCATAGTTATGTAAACCATAGATACTTACTGTAGTTATATATGTTTCACAACTGCATTCTAATATTAAGCTGTAAAGTGCATTAATGGATGACTGTAAGTAAAGAAAGCATTGAAGGCATTTAGGGATGTACTATGGTCTAGAGAGTCTGGAATGCCCAGGAAGGGAAGAAAGCGTACAATGTGAAAGAGATGATGTTTTATGTGAGCTTGGACCTTCTTCGGGCTGGGATGGCTAGTTACTAGGAATGTTGGGGAGATAAAATGTTACTGGTACTAAAATTTACAAGGTCGAAAATAAAAGTGGTTACCAAGCCAGGTGGCTTATGTGTTACTAAAAACATAATTAAGTGTTCATGTGCAGCACTAAGTGAGAAGCATGAGGGTCTGCAAAGACCTTATTTGCTAACGTAAAAATTCTACATGCAAGTTACTAATAAAGATTATAAAACCTGTGTGACTTTGCTGCTTGGTCAGACTGATTTTTAAACATTGTGAAGGAAGTCTCCTAGCACTGACATATGGGGATTTAATGCCAGAATTCAGGATCGGTAAGGTAAGTCTTAAAAAAAAAAGAGACAGAGAGAGAAAGAAATGGGAACAAAGATAACCAAAGCAGGATTGAATCCCTGAAAAGGGAACACCTACTTATTTTATTTATTGTAATTATTGTAAAGGAAGTTGTAAGTATTTGCAAGAATGATTTCAGCTTACTAAAAATTGTTCTGGTGAGGTATTTCTATTTATTATAGGGGTGAATTAATGAACTTAAAAGCTATTTTGGAAAAAGGAGAAAAACAAAGTAAGTGGGGAACAAATCTCAGTATTTTATTCTTGGTATACTGCAGCTCTTAAAAGGAAAACGTCAGCATTAAGAGGGTTACAGGATGCCGATAAAAAAACTGTTGCAACAGGTAAAAGATGTTAAAAAAAAACAGTACAAACCAGTAAAAAGGGATCCCTTTATCCTGTTTTGGCAGGTTTGGAAAAAACTAAAGATGGCCAAAAAGCAGAAACTTCTAAAGAGGATGATAATCCTCCAGTAGCTACTGCACCCCACCCCCATATGTCCTGGTACGGTTGGCTCCTTGTACAAGATTCTGTTGTTCCTCAGGCCTCTGCATTTTTGAACACAAGGTCAACGTGGTACTCTTACATCTGAACTTAGTTCCCCTGTTCAGCTCTTAAATTTAGAACAGGCATCTGCAGTCAACAAGGTTTTTCTTTCTTCTTCCCATCATTCTCAACAAGCTTCTACCTTGCCAACAGAAGCACTAATATCTGATCCTCTTGTGGCTCATCACAAGCACTCACATAACGTAGGACAACAGGCTTTTTGTCCTTTTGCCACCTTTAAAAAAATGGGGGGCTAATGCTGATTTGCATACTATGTCTAAATTATTTCTAACTAAAAAAATCCATTAAGATTTAAATGAGAAATTAAAAAATATATATATAAAATAAAATGTTACAACCATACTTTGACAGATTCAAACCAACTGCTTTGGGTAGTTACTTCAAATGAAATAAGAACACGGTTATTTAAAAAGGCTAAAAATAACAAGTTTTACTCCCACAGAAAATGCACTAATAGATAAAAGGACAGCATTTTTAAATTACAAAAGTGTGTCAGGCATGTAGGTAAAATAAAGAGATAGCCCCTGCAGATTATTTGAGTCATCTTAAAGCAGTGTTTGATAGACACTCAGAAGTGCCAGACCCAAATGAGCAAGTTAAACCAGCTACTGCAGCTGCCTGTACAGTGTTTGCAAGCCCTGTACAAAATCAAATAAAGCAAGTGCTTATAGACTGGCAAGAAGAAAGACAAAGTCCATATTAAGTGCTGCAAATCATCAAAATGACTACAGCAGGGTAATAACACAAAAATAAATATTGACCCTTTGCTGCCAATGGATCAAAAAGGGCCCTATGTTAAAGTAGAAATAAATGCAAAGGAAATTCCATTCCTGGTGAACACTGGTAACACAAGGTCTGTATTCAAGTTACTTCAGACAGTCAAATACCAGTATTAAAACAAAGTAAAGGCAGTTGATGTAACAAATGCTACTGTTCTGTATCCTGTTTAAAACCTATACCCATTTCTTTAGGTCTGATTGAAAAAAAACATTCTTTCCTTTGAGTACAACTGCGCCAGTAAATCTGCTGTGCAGGCTGGGTTGTACCATTTACTGTACACCAGAAGGGGTGGATCTAGATGTTCCAACAGAATCAGAGGGAGAAGTACTATAATTCTTAGCAAAAGCTAAGAAAAGCCTTTTAAAGGCATATAGACAACTGAAAACTGCTGCAGCAGGTACCTGCTAACTTATGGTTAAACATGCTAATGAAGTAGGTATATTAAAATCTGCAAAACCTGTAAAAATAAAATTGAATCCATGAAAACCCCTCTGTAAAATTCCATAGTATCCACTGAAATCAGAAGCACAACAGAAAATCAAACCTACAATTCAGTCTTTGATACATCAATAAATAAATATTGCCAGCTAAAAGCCTTTGTAATACGGAATTTTCCCTGTAAAAATAAAAATAAATAAATTACTTATAGGTTTGTGCAAGATCTGAGGGCTGTAAACAATGCAGTATTACTAACTTTTCCTGTGATTCCAAAACCAGCAACGATACTTAGTTGCATACCATCTACAGCTAAATATTTTTCTGTAACAGATCTCTGTTCAGAATTCTTTTCTATACCTATCCATTCTGAAAGTAAGTTTCTGTTCACTTTTACTTACAAGGGACAGTAGGTTTCCACAAGGATACACTAAATCTCTTTCATTATTTTCTCAAATTCTAAAAAAATATATATATATTTAAAGGATGTGACATTTCCATGTGGGTGCGTGTTAGTGCAATATGTAAATAACTTACTAATAGCATCTGATTCTTCTCAGCAGTGATAACAGGATACCCTACATCTTTTAACTATCCTTGCAGGAAAAAGACACAAAGTGTCAACAGAAAAATTACAGCTATGGTTACCTCAGGTACGTTATCTTAGTCATTTAATATGTCACAGTAGGACCTTACAGCAGCTATCCCTCACTCTGAATCATCTTCATTACTCAAAATGAAACTCAACATCTCTTGACAGCATGTCTAACTGAATATGAATGTGCACTTTTTTCCCTGATCCATCTGCTTATCTAATATGCTGTTCTGTTCTAAATCTTCCATCATTGTTATCTATTGCTGAGGATGGTAAAGAGCATGATTGTGTGTGTGACTGATTATCTGCTTTCTTCTAAAAAGGACGTAAAGGACACTCCTATGCACAACACCAAATTAAATTTGTGGAGGATGCCTGATCAAAACAAAGATTTGGTGGCAAAAATATTTTGTTTAAACAAAAAAATATAGTCTTTTTTGTTGTTAAAAATTTTCATTGAGTGCCCATCAAAAGGACATGGATAATTTGGCAAATTAGGCCACCAAACAGATTATAAAAAAAAATGTAAAAATTCTTATGTAATGCTATTGCAAAACTCTATTAAAATCAAATATGTCATCATTATTAAAGTGTCAGTTTTCAAGCTGAAGCATCACTGGGAGAAGTTCAGAGGTGGCTCAAAGATGGATGTATTAAATCCTCTGATGGAATATGGCGATATCCGGATGGCTGACTGGTGACGCCTGCTTCCTTGCTACCTTACCTGGTAAAGGCACATATTTTACTAGCCCATTCGGGTAAGCCAGCTTTATTTAATTAAATTACCCGAGGTTAGTATACCATTCATGTCTCCTCTTTGATACTTTAGTATGTTGATAACTGTGTGATTGTTTAGAATACAATGCCAGCAAAAATGCAAATAGTAAGGCTTATCACCACCTTGGTGACCTTTTGTTAATGTTCAGCAGGACTTTGTCCAGATGACTAAAGTATTTATTAATTTACAATATGTTTTATTTATTTTACATTTGTTAACCGGGAGGGTCCGATGGATACAGGTCCATTTTCAGCGGAGGCCGGGGGAGAA
Source organism: Protopterus annectens (assembly GCF_019279795.1). Lineage (NCBI taxonomy): Eukaryota > Metazoa > Chordata > Ceratodontiformes > Protopteridae > Protopterus > Protopterus annectens. The sequence goes on along the minus strand of NC_056738.1, from coordinate 277,443,179 downwards.
AAGCTCCATGTTACACTCTTAGCAATTATACAGTTCTAAGCAAGTTTAAGACAAATTTAGGTGTTACATTATTTAGAGTAGTACAAAAAGGAAAATTCCACAGCATATAATACATTTGTTAGAAGTAATAAGTAGTAGAAAATTAACAAGAATTTTTTATGTATATTCTCATTCACAATACATTAGCATTTGTAGAGACATATATATATATATATATATATATATATATATATATATATATATATATATATATATATGTATATGTTGACATCCACACATCAGGAACATAGGTATTGAAGTAAGACCTAAATGAGAATATGAAGTTCTCTGATAAGGTTTATACCTTTCTCAGATACAGATTATAGTCTATGTCAGGTACAGATTTTAGTATTGTAGAACAGGTGATAGTATGTTTTATCCTATAGTACTGATGCTGAGTTTGGATGAAAAGCAAGGATATTAGCAGGGCTATGTACGGAAAGTGTTAGAGAGAAGCAGAATCTTTGCAACTGTGCATAGTTATTGTTTACCCTGGGGAGTAGCAAGAGCAGAGCCAATTGTTTGAATAATGGGATTTCAGGAGGTGTTTGAATTGGGTACTCAAAGAAGTGGTAGTTATGTGGTTTGGGAGTGAGTTCCAATTTTGGGCTATTGTGCAAGCAGAGAGAGATTTTCCTGCTTCATTTTTATGTCTGATTACATGAATGAGGTTTTGGCTGCTGGATCTTAGGGCTCTAGTGGAGTTGTGGGGCTGAATTAGTAGCTAGAGTGCCGGTGTTTTCTCAGGGTAGTAATAAAGTTTATGTGCTACTGTGGCTTGTTGAAGACGTAGTAGCTGACGAAGCTCCAGCCACTTGAGTTGCATTAGGGAATGACAATGATGGGACCTATTTGTGGAGTCAGTAGCAAACTTGGCAATCTTGTTGTAACATGATTCCATTTTGCGAAGTTCAGTAAGGTGAAGATTAGTTAGGATAGGGGAGGCATAAAGAAGGATGGAGAGGAGGTGGGTTCTAGCAATAGTAGCTTTGGTCTGTTTAGTCATGAACTTTTTATTTCTATAGAGGAGTCCTAATTTTCTGTTCACCTTTTTGATGGTTTGTGCTATGTGGGTATCAAATTTCAGATGATTATCAATCTCTACTCCTAGTAGTTTTGTGTTCTTGGTTAGTGTGATTTGAATATTATTTTTTGAGTTTATGGTGAGGCTATAGTTTGGGTTAGATGATCTGCCAGGGGTAAATAGGATTAGTTTTGTTTTCTTGGGATTTAGAAGTAGTTGTATGTTAGAAAACCAGGTTTCAGCTAGAGTAAAGTTATTTTGGGTAAGGGTATGTAGTTCCATTATGCTGGGGGCAGCACATATTATGGTGGTGTCATCAGCGTATTATACTATTGAGGCAGTGGGCAGGGAAGAAGGATTAATACTTTTAATGGGGATTTGTTTGTCTTCTGCATGGGTAAATGCTCATCCATGTCACAAAGCGGATTCTGTAAATTTGGTGTACCTTGTACTATTAATTGTGACCAGAAAACTCATTTTAATTCCCTAACCAGTTTTTTTTTAAGTTGAGTCTTCACTATCCCAACCATCTGCAATTATCTGGACTAGTAAAGAGGGTTAATAGGACCCTTCATTTTTTTTTCGCTAGATTTGTACTAAAAAAGAAGTTATGTCTTACCATAACGTTCCAACCGAGTTGTTGATCTTCTGCCAGTCATCATTGATGGGTTCGGTTCTGAGCCCTCTGAACTGAGTCGGCCTAATACCAAGCTCGTGCACAAAAACTGTTGAGCTAAGCTGCTATCCACAATGCCCTTCTCCCAGTTACCTCAGATCGAGTTTGCATGCAACATATAGAAGAAAACAGAAAACAGAGGCTATTTCTGCACAGAAACCCTGAAACACCACAAGGACCCAAAAAATCCACCAGGAGCCTTTGGTGGGGGACAGTGGGAGGGTGTGATGACTGGAAGAAGATCAACAACTCATACGGAACGTTATGGTAAGACATAACTTCTTTATTTTTAGTTGTTAATCTTCTTCCTATTCATCACTGATGGGGCAGAATCCCAAGCTACTTGGAGAACCTGGGTGGCCCCTATGGAAGAACATTCCTGAGAACCATAGAGCCGAAGGCTGCTCTTCCCCTGGAGACCAAATCCAATTTGTAATGCTTGATGAAAGTATGGGGTTTAGCCCAAATGGCTGCTGCACAAATGTCACCATGAAAGCCCCAGAGTGAAAGGCAACCAAAGTTCCGATGGTCCTAGTTGAATGAGCTTTGATTTGAATAGGTTTAGATTCATTCACTAGGGAGTATGAAAAGGTAATACAATCTTTGAGCCATTTTGATACAGCACAACCCATTCTTGGACCAGAAAAGGAAATGAAAAGTTGGTCCGACTTGAGGAAGGACTTAGTCCTGTCCAGGTAGAAGCATAGTTGTCTATGCACGTCCAATGAATGCAGACAGTATTCTCCCTTATTGGAATAATTTGGAAAAAACATAGGGAGCTAAATTTACTGGTTAACAGAGAAGTCGGACACCACTTTGGGGAGAAAGGATGGGTTAGTATGAAGGGATACTCTGTCCTTATGGAAGATTAGATACAGGCTCTTGATGCATAAGGCTTGTAACTCAGATATCCGTCTGGCTGATATGATCACTACCAGAAACAACGATATCCATGACAGAAATTTAAGATCACATGTTGCAGCAGGCTCAAAGGGGGTTAGAGAGAGACTGTAGAACCAGACAGAGATTCCATGTCTCTACAGGTTGCCTGGTAGGAGGTCTGATATGGAAAACTCCCTTGAGAAAGGTCTTGCAAAGGTGGGTGTAGATAAGAGGAACGTCATCTGAGCCATTATGGAAATTGGAAATAGCTGCTAAATGGACTCGAATAGTAGAAGCTGATGCCCCATTGTCAAACAACTCAGAAAGATACTAAAGTATAGCAGCTGTAGGAGCTGAAAAAGGATCTAGCATCTGATTAGACCAGATAGCGAATCTTTTCCATTTGCCTCTGTAGAGATTTCTGGTGGATGGTTTATAGGAGGCCAGAATAATATCACGGAGAGGGTTTCCTGCCTGGAGACTAACGGAAGTGGAGAAATCAAGCTGTCAGCTTGAGAGTGGATAGATTTGGGGGAGTCAGCCCTTGTGGGTGAGATATTGGGTCCTGACAAGTGTCCAGGAACCAAGGAGGTTGCAACAGGTGAGGCCAGAGGAAGGGAAACCACACTTGTCAAGGCCAGAAGGGGGCAATGAGGATTACTTTGCATCTCAACTGGATTGCTTTCCTTTGAAACAGGGTTATCAAAGGTATTGGAGGATAAGCATAGAGGAGACTCGCGAGCCAATCGTGAGTCAAAGTGTCTCTCTGTGACTCCCCGTTTGGGGGAAAGAGGGCAAAGTAGCTGCTGCGTTTTTTGTTTGAAGGGGAAGCAAAAAGATTGCAACAAGGCTGGCCCCAACGGCTGAAGATTTCTGCCATCACGTTCGGGTTGAGAGACCACTCATGTGGACGGAGGATGAATCTGCTCAGCCTGCCCACAATCACGTTGGAGCTCCAAGCGATATGCGTTGCTATTAAAAAATGGTTGGAAGCTATCGCCCAATGCCAAAGTCTTATGGCCTCGTGACATAGGGGGGGTAGGATTTGGTCCCTCCCGGTTTCTTTATGTACCAGACGACGGACATATTGTCCGACTGGATTGCAATAGTTTCTGACAGAAGGAGCAGATGAAGCACCTGCAACGCTAACAGCACCGCTCTTAACTCCAGGACATTGATATGCAAGTTGATCTCTAAGCTGGACCACGCACCTTGGACTGTCTTTCCCTGGAAGTAGCCCCCCCCCCCCCAACCCTATCAGGGAAGCATCCGTGGTCATCGTGGTGTTAGGTTGGGGAGTCTGGAAGGGGCGGCACCAAAGATTTTCGTATGTTCTCATCCACCAGAGGAGATCTTGTTTACAGGAATTAGTGATGAGGATCTGTGAGCTCAGATGATGGAGATTGGATATCCACTGGGACAAAAGGAGCCATTGTAGTAGTCTCATATGCAATCTTGCTAGGGGGACAATTGGGATGGCTGCCGCCATAGACCCCAGAGCCTGTAGAATTTCCCTTGCAGACACCTTCCTTCGACAGAGTATCACTTGTACTTGTAACCTTAATCTCCGAAGTCTGTGAGGAAGAAGAGAAACTTGGCTTGTTTGAGTATTGAATACTGCTCCTATAAATTCCAATTGTTGGGTGGGATGAAGGTTGGATTTTTCCCAGTGTATTGTGATGCCTAGGAGCTCCGCCAGTGCTAAAGTGTAGCAGACGGCCTGACCAATAGGCACTTGGTGGACGCGGAGAGGAGCCAATCATCTAGATATGGAAACATCTGGAATCCCTGAAGTCTCAGATGAGCTGTCACCACTGCTAGGCATTTCGTGAACACTCTGGGGGCCATCGAGAGACCGAATGGCAGGGCTCTGAATTGAAAATGATTGGCTCCCAGCTGGAAGTCAAGGAGACTCCAGGAGTGCTTGTCCATTTTGATGTGGTAATGCGCATCCCGGAGATCTATCGAGCACATCCACACACCCTCTCGAAGAAAAGGGAGAATGGATTGTATTGTGACCATGCAGAACATGGTCTGAACTACTGATTTGTTTAGTTGGCTGAGATCCAAAATGGGTCTCCGGTCCCCGGTCTTTTTTGGCACCAAAAAGAATCTTGAGTAAAAACCGGATCCGCACTGGTCTGGGGGGTTTTGTTGGATAACTCGTTTTAGACACAGCTTTCTTATTTCTGAAGCTGCCTCTTCCCTTTGACTGGGTGGAACATTGGGTAGACATTTTGGAGGTCTTGGATAAGAGATTAGAGGGATGTAATAACCTCTGGAAATTATTCTCTGCACCCACTGATCATTTGTAATAGAGTGCCAGGCAGCTTGGTGCAGAGAAAAATGAGCCCCAACTGCTTCCAGAGGAAAGCAATCGGGCAGCACTTCAGGAGCGCTGATAAGGTTGTCCGGAGAAAGAATCCCTGGAATCCTGATTTCAGGGACCCCCTCTGCCCTGAAAGGGGCATCTTCCATTATTGGAACCCCCTCTGCCTCTGGGGGAATCCTCACCATGTGCACTATGGAAAGGACTTTGAGATTTTTTTGTGCCATATCTTTCCACTCCTCTGGTTCCTGGAGAAAGAGTGCTGAAGTTTGGAAAAACATAGGCCAATGGCAGACAAGGTTTTTTCATCCTGCTCGCACCTGGCTAATGTGCCCTTCACTTCTGAACCAAACAGAGCGGACGGTTCGATAGGGGCATTCAAGAAGGAAGACTTGAAGGAGTCTGCAAAGTCACAAATGTGCATCCAGGCGTGGCGTCTCATAACTAAACCTGCAGCTCTAGCCACTCCTTCGGTTGTGTGGGAAAGCAACCTCAAGGACGAGTTGGAGATGGACTATCATGTGCCCCATCTGAAACTTGACCTGCGAGGGTTCCAGAGAGTTCAGAGATGAGATCTCTTTGGAGCCTCATAAAATGTGCCAAGTAATTCAGAGACCTGACAGCAAAAGTCGCTGAAGCAAAAACTCACTTCCCTAAGCTGTCCACCACCCGGGACTCTCTGTTGGGTGGATGGACAGCAGGACTTTCCTCCACAAGGTCCTTTTTTGTGGCAGCCACCACCACCACCATAGCGTCTACTGGAAAGCCTCTAGACCAATGAGGCTGTTCCTCTGGAGGGGAGAGTATCTTGTCTGGTCTCCAGGGAATGGCCTCAATGGTATCAGGGTTCTTCCACACCTGCTGCACGATGAGCTTGACTAACTCATTGGCGGGGGGGTGTCATCCAAGAAGTAGAGGGCCGACAGCGGAAGGCTTGCAGGAATACGGATTCCTCTGAAGAAGGATTGGAGGGCTTCCAGTCACCCCTCTGCCTCAAAATTTCCAGGATGTCTCCAAAGGAGACATCATCAGGGGGTGACCATGGGGACCCTTCCCCATCATTGTAGTCCATATCCTCAGTGAGGGATTCCTCTGGGGAGTCCATCTGTTTCCTCTTAAACATCCGTTTCCGAGGTGGTTCTTCAGTGGGAGCATCTGAAGAAAACTCAGAAAGAAGGTTACCCTGTACAGGGGTTTCTTGAGGCTTGCATTCTCGGTGTCCTTGGGGGGGGGGTGGCCTGTGATAGCTGCAGCTCAGAAGGAGCGGGGGGAATGTCCAACGTAGTAGGAGTGCTTCCCGAAGCAAGAACCCTCTCCATCACCAGGAAGGCAGGCCCACCCGAAAGAGGAAAAGGGAGCCCGGAACCGAAGAAGACAATCTCGGAACCGGGGTCGCGGCCCACTCCTGGGGACAGAGCCTCAAGCAAAACCTAGGTGGGAGTCACCCCCGGGTCTGAAGACGGAACCAATGAAACAACTGGAACCATACCTGGAGCCGGGTTCCACCCCCCCCCCAAGCATAAGATTGAGAAAGGGGTGGTTCCAAAGGAACCGAAACCTAAAGGGGCCTCAGAGAAGGTCACTGTTGGTGCAGAGGACAGGAGTCCTCCCGCATGGGCCTCGGAACCAAAGGCTCCAAGGGAGGAGAAAACGTGGGAGTCACTGAGACAATGGACCCAAAACACAGAGTGGGATGGGTTTTAGGAAAATTTGTAATCCCTCTAGCTGTCAGCAGCTGATCGAACAGGCGCACCACATCCAATTCAGATAGACTCCTGGTGGACCTTACCGACACTCCTGAGGGGGAGTCAGGTCAGTCCAAAAAGGGGCTAAAGGCTTGTCCTGAAAACAGATCCAAAGATGGGGAGTACTGGGTTTGTGGTGCAGTAAAAGTCGGCACATAGGATTCCAGTTTTTAAACAGGCAAAAGGGGGACTATCGGTGCCGAGAAAGGGCTTGGAACCAAAGGAATAGCTGGAGTGGAAGTCATTATCAGCTCTGAAGAAGTCATCGGTACCGATCTCGGAACGGAGATGGGAAGACATCGGTGCAGAGGTAATAGCAGGCAAAAAGGCTGGAGCTGAAATCACAGTCAAAACCATAACAGTTGGTGCCGAGGGTGGCACCGATATGGAAGTCATCGCAATGTCTGTAGAGACCACTGGAGCAGAACTCGGAGCTGAAGGGGTCGGAACCAAGGAGGTGATCTTGTGCTCCGTGGAAGACTTATGGGCCTTGTGCTTATGAGGCTTGTCCTTATCACCAGCCAGTGAAGAAGGGTCAGAATGAGGATGTTTTTTGTCCTTAGATGGAGGGGTTACGACCTCCGATGCAGAAAGAGCCTCAGAAAAAGGAGAAGGAAGCAGGCCTTTCAAAATAAGTTTATTTCTTCTTTTATTCAGCATCCACTGGCTGAAACTGACACAAATCTGACAGGGAGGTTTCTCACATAAGTGTGGAACCCCCGGACAATATACACATTCCTCATGCAGGTCGCTATTGGGGAGTTTACCACTGCAGGAAGTGCAATGCTTAAACCCCAAAGTCCCTTTCTTTTCAGACATACTCAGAAAAAACAATTCAATAATCCAAAAAGAGATAGAGAAGGGAAGGAAAAGAAGAAAATACCAACAATGGTATTGAGAATACCACAAGGGTAAAGAAGGGTGTTACCAACAATGGTAAAAAAAGAAGATACCCGTGGGTAGAGCTGCTTAAGATAAGTAGGTATAGAAGAGTTTTTAAGAGAAAAAACTTATAAAATTCTGAAAATTTTGAAAAAAAATACAACACTTCGCTGGAGAGTTCGATGAAACGCTGCTATATGGCTGCGTGGCAAATGAGATCTGAGATAACTGGAAGAAGGGCATTGTGGATAGCAGCTTAGCTCGAGAGTTTTGGGTGTACGCAAGCTTGGTATTAGGCCGACTCGGTTACGAGTGCTCGGAAACGAGCCCATCAGTGATGAATAGGAAGAAGATTGACAACTTCAGGTCAAACCTTAAATGGTCAGAGACAATTTGAATTCTACAAGGAAAGTGAGATCCTATGAGATAATAATGGAAAGAACTATAGCCCTTCTAGCTGTTCCCCCTGTGTTAAATGAAAAGATTAACTCTAATGCATAACGAAAGAAAAAAACGTATTCATTTCATACAGCAGTATCTCTTCCTCCACCACCTGACCAGCCTTATCACCAACTGCAGCTGGGTGGCTAGCTTTATGTAACAGCCTTCCAAAGGAAAAAAAAATGGCTTGAGCCAGAGATAAAAAGGCCCTTTACCTTGTAATCCTTGCCATCCTGACTGCAGTCCACTGTGCAAGACAACCAACCTGAATTCAATCATCCCACTGTAAGAAGATCTATCATGTAGGGGCCCCAGACAAATCATTACTGGCAAAAGAAAATTGAAGTGTAAAGATCAAATCATCTGCCTAGTGAAGCCTATAAGGAGAAAATTCAACTAAAACAGCACTTCATGATGAATCCCGTAACAACAGATACTTCTCTGAATTTGTTGTGGTTTTCTTTAACAACCTGATCGAGAAAAAATAGTTTCCTGTTGGTTCTTCGACAGTACGCTGTGGACTTAAATGTGAAAAACTGTTGTGTGTTTGCATATACCTCAACATTCTAAGACAGGGATTCCTATGATTCCAATTCCTGTATCACAGGTAACATTAAAAAAAAGAACTTAGTGATACTAATCTAACCTGGCATAATGTGACTTTTTTTTTTTAAAGGTGTTTATCTCTTCAGCTTGCCACCACACAAGTTATGCTAGAAATAGAACTGTGCCAGTGGGAAATCAGCAAATGTAATGACACTAGACATGAAAGTGTGTTGAACTCTTTACAGGTAAGACGCTAAGACTGGGGGCATGGCATGGGCATGATAGAGGACAGTTACATTTGTGGCGATCATGCCTACCCCTAGTTACTCAAAAACTGGTATGGGTGTTGTTTTGTGGGCTATATTACTCCTGCTATTCAACATTTAGAGAACCCTCCAGTAGGTAGATTGAAAAATAAGCACACAATCCACTGGGTGGAGCAAGTATTTTCAGTTTTTACTCTTTGGTATGGAGTGCAAAGGACAAGGTTTAAAATCACCATGCTTGCTCAAATTCTTCAGGAGGTAGCTAACCATACTTCACATCACATCACAATGACAAATTGAAAAATGACTGCAATTGTAGTGTTACAGAACCGACTGGCACTCAATATAATGCCTGCTACAAAAAAGAGGGGGGTCATAAAAGTCATTATTCTTATATTACTATCATGATAAATAAGAAAAGCTGGCCAATTTCATGGAGCAGAGGGCCAAAGATCTGAACAGTACTTCTAAACAATGAACACTTTTTGCATGGTTGGGCAGTGTATTTGGTAACCTGGGAACTAGTATATTACAAGATAACAACATTGGTATTATTCTTTTAATTGTTTTAATATTTTCTGTTCTAAAGGCTGTAATCACAAAGTGCTTGCTCGCACCTGCACGTGAAATGCTACTTCTAACCCGATGATAAAATTAAGATGAATAAAAATTCAATCACTACAAATGCTAAATGACATGCTAAAGTTTATTTTATAAACTTAAGAAACATCAAAATACAATTGTGTATTTTATGACACTAATAGTATCAAAGGGGGAGTCTGTTAGAGATAAATGCCTCTCTCATGATTATTCTACACAAAATGCATATTAACTTACACTTTCTGCATAAATAAAATGTTAAATACTTATGTTAAAAATATGTAATATAAAAAGTACAGTTGTGTCCACTTACATAAATGTAGATGTTCGAGTGTATTCACTGTTGCAGTCATCATATTTGGGTTATCCCTGCCAGGGTAGCCCTTGGCTGGCCCGAATACAAGATGCTTAGTATTTCTCCGTCGGTTCCTGTCGTTTGAGGACTGATGTCAGGTCATCAGTAGTATAAAGTAAGGCAGCCAACGTCATTACATCAGTTTTTCTTGCCCTAACCTGTCAGGAGCCCCAAATAGGAGTCCAGGTTCTGGTGGAAGAAACACCACCAGTGGAAAATAAATACCAATATGTCCCTTGTAAGGAAAGGAGAACAACAAGTTAGAAAGGTAATAAAAGGAGAAAGAGAAGAAAGGGGGAAGGAGGGAAACCAGGACTGCAACAGTGAATACACTTGAAAATCTACATTTATGGTAAGTGTACACAACTGTACTATGTTCTTTGTGTTTTCACTGTTGCAGTCATCACATTTAGGTTGATTCCCAAAGCTGAGGAAAAGGGTGTAGGCAATCAATGAAACTAGGGGCTGGCTAGGATGCCCTGCCAGACTGCAGAGGCAAACCCTGCCCTAGACTTCGAGAAGAGGGGCAGGTGGAAATGCTTGGTAAGACTGTAAACATATGTCCATGTGGCAGCCTCCAGGATGTCCCTGGAGGGGACTCCTCTGAGGAAAGCTGCAGAGGTGGAGGCTGCTCTGGTGGAGTGTGTCCTGACCCCCATGGGGGGAGGCTTTCCATGCTGTTTGTAGCATAAATGGATGCAGTGTACTATCCATTTGGAAATGGTTTGTTTGGAGATGGCTTAGCCTTCTGCCCCTGTAGCAAAGCTAACCAGCAATTGATCAGACTTTCTGAAGGGTTTAGGCCTGTCTAGATAGAATCTGAGCTGTCTCTGCACATCTAGAGAATGAAGAATCTTTTCCCCCTTGTTCTGGAGATTAGGAAAAAAGGTGGACAAATGAATGGATTGGTTGAGAGCCACACTGGACACCACCTTGGGCATGAAGGATAGGTTAGTTCTGAGGGATACCCTGTCTGCATGGAAGATGATGAAGGGTTCCACAGCCATGAGTGCCTGCAGTTCAGAGACTCTTCTGGCTGAAGTGATGCCCAGAAGAAATGTGGTCTTCCGTGAGAGAAATTTTAGTTCTGCAGAAAAAGCCGGTTGAAAGGGGGCAGGGTGAGCTTTTCCAATACAAAGTTAAGGTCCCAAGCTGGTGTTGGTGCCCTTCTGGTTGGCCTCAAGTTGCTAGCCCCTTTTAGGAACTGTTTGATCAAAGGGTGTGAGAAAAGAGGCTGCACAGAGGGAAAATGAGCAGAAATAGCAGAGGCATGAATTTTTATAGAGAAGAAAGAGAGGCCACTGTGAGTAGGTCAGCTAAGTAATCCAGGATGAGAGGGAGTGAGGGCTGTGCCGTACTGGCTCCCTTAGCCTGGATCCAGGTGCAGAACCTTTTCCATTTATCAGCATAAGACTTTCTCATGCTAGGACATCTGGCCTCGCGGATAACATCCAAAACCTGTTTACTGAGGTTGGCAGATTCCTTCGGGGTTAGGGAATAAGACAAGCTGCCAAATTGAGTGTCTGCAATTGGGGATGTATGAATTCTCCTTTCCTCTAGGTCAGGAGGTTTGGAATCTGAAAAAGATGCCATGGGGGTAGCGAGGACAGGCTGCGCAGCAAGGAGTACCAGTGCTGCAGGAGCCAGTCTGAAGCTATAAGAATGGTTCTTGGTTTTTCCTCCATTATTTTGAGCAGTACCCTGGGGATGAGAGGTAAGGGAGGAAAGGTACAGACCAATAGAATGACCCAGGGGAAGGACAGGGCATCCACTTTCCAAGCCATGCTGTGATGCTCCCTGGTACAGCATTTGCTGAGCTGATGGTTAGTGTGGGAGGCAAAGAGGTTGAACTTCAGGGGTTCCCTATTTCTGAGTTATTAGGGTGAAGGTACTTCTGCCGAGTTGCCAATTGTGTGGATCCAGAAGATTTCTGCTTAACTGGTCTGCCAGAGAGTTGAGAGAGAGCCTGGTAGGGATTGTGCTAACAGGTGTAGTTGCATGGCAGAGGCTGTGTGCCAAAGGGTCATGGCCAGCTTGCATAGAGGGTAGAAGTGAGTCCCTCCCTGCTTGTTAATGTACCACATCACAGTGGTGTTGTCTGTAAAATTGTTTTCTCTGGAGTAAGGTGTGCCATCAGGAAAGCTGTGTCCAGACTTTGTCCCATGAAGATTATCCTTTGGGTGGGCACCTGTTTGGATTTCTTTTCGCTGATTGTGTACTCTAGGGAGGTTAATAGGGTCTTTACAAAGCCCAGGTGCTTGAGCAGCTTCTCCTAGCTCTCTGCCTGAATAAGGCAGTCTTTAAGTATGGGTAAATATGAATATTTCTTTACACCAGACAAATCGCAGTCAGTAGAGCGAGGTTGTCAGATATCAAAAATAAGTATAATGTTCACAAAAATATCCAACAAACCACTCAATGGCTCCAAAGATTGTAAAGAAAAACAGGTAAATTTATTCGGTGAGCACTTTCATGGTGTAGCTGCACCACTTCATCAGACCTAAAATTACTAAGCTATACAGTCTTTATATACTAATAGTAATTATGAACCAGCCAATCACATATGACAAGAATTACAAAAAACAATTAAAAGTCTCTTCTTAAAGAAACAACACATTATTATTATAAAAATAAACTGCATATTTATCTAGAATAATTAAAAGCTGTACCATAAAAAATAATAAAACAATGAACCAATATAAATATATGTGTGCATCTACATACACATGCAGGCATACATATAAAAGGTGTAACAAAATGTTCATTCAAATAATTCTAATAACTCTCCATATATGAATAACCTATAACATTTCTAGGTTAGCTATCTAACTAATGATCTGGATTTTAATAGGGGTTTGGGAGGTACCCTGTCATTCAAGCCTCTCCCTTTGTCTGCCCTAAGTCTCACTATCCACCTGCTTTCAGTTGTCTCAGTAAAATTCACAATGTCTCCCCCTCTTTCATTTTCATGAAAATTCTCAACCACAGGAAATCTGAATGTATGCGATGCATCTGTGTTGTGTACATGTTTCGCTAAAGCATTCGTACAATCATTATTCCTTATTTTCAACATGTGTTCCCTGATCCTGAATCTAAATTTCCTGTTGGTCTTGCCAACATAGAAGGACATGCACGAGTTGCAAATAGCAAGATATACAAAGTTCATCCTATTGCATCTTGCTCTGACTTTAAAAGTATACTCCTTCTTAAGATCTGGGTGTATAAATTTATTACTGCTGTCAATATACTTACACTGGTTGCAATTATAACAAGCAACAGTTCCTCCCTTTGTGTTTACCTCATCCATTTGTAAGTGTTTCTTAGGGTAACATAAATACTGTCTGAGTGACTTGTTATTCCTAAAAGAGAAAATGAGCTTGTCCCCTATAATAGCACCAATATCTGGGTCTTGTGTTAAAGTCGACCAATACTTGTCGATAATGCCCATGACAACATGTATATCACTTGAAAACTGAGTGGGCAAAGGTACACAATTGTTCACCTTCATCTTCTAGTGGGTGATATTATGTGATGATAAACTCCCCCTATCAGAGTAGCAAGGTTTCCCAATGTCACGTCTTAAATCTGGTGCCTTGGACAATATCTCATAAGTACTGGAATCAGTATAACCCCTTTCCAAGAACCTTAGCTCTAAGTCAGTCAGTTCACTGTCAAATATTTTTCCTCAGTAGTGAGTCTGGAAGCTCTCAGGGTCTGACTCTTAACAACATTAGTAAAGATGTGCTTGGGCTGCATACTGCTTCTGTGCAGAAGGTGGTTCCTATGGCAATCTTTCCTATACATCCTGGTGGATAAATTCCCTGTGTTATCCCAATATAAACATAAATCAAGGAAATTCATTTCATCATATGAAAAATTTACCTCAAATGCAAGAAAGGTAGTGATGTCATTAATAAATTCACAGAAGCTCTCTAATTCTACCGTACCACCCTTCCACAGCAGGAACAAGTCATCCACAAAACGTTTTTAGAAAATCACTTGTGAAGCTCTCTAATTCTACCGTACCACCCTTCCACAGCAGGAACAAGTCATCCACAAAATGTTTGTAGAAAATCACTTGTTCCCATCTGTTTCCTAAAAGCACATACTGATTCTCCCAATTAGCCATGACTAAGTTGGCGTAGCTGTTGGCACTAGATGTGCCTATAGCTGCGCCTTCCTTCTGTAGGTATGTTTTCTGTTCAAACATCGTGACATTATTCTCTAAGATCAACATCATTAAATGGCATAACAAATCAACATGTTTACCTTCATAGGTCCTGTCAGAGATCAAATATTCAAGCAACATGTCAACACCCAAATCATTTGGTATGCATGTAAACAAGGATCGTACGTCCAGTTTAACCAGCAAGACAGATCCTTTTTGAAGTTTGACATCTTTGTTATAATCAAACAAATCATGTAAAAATTGCTTTGAGTCCTTGAGGATGTAGTTGTTCTCATCTACTACAGGCCTCAAGTTCCCCTCCACAAACAACGATAAAGGTTCTGTCATTCAGTTTCTCCCTGAGACTATAGGTCTCAAAGAGGGTGTGACCAGATCTTTGTGGATCTTAGGTAGTCCATTTGTAACTGGTGTCAACGGTTTAGGCACTTTAAAATAATTATACAAGTCTAAATCAATAATGTTGTTCAAAAACATATCATAAACATCGTATTCCACATTTACAAGCAATTTTCTAAGCTCTCCTGGACTAATCAATTTGTAAACATTATTGTCACATAACATGTCCGAGGGTGGCCACGGTGGTGCAGTGGTTAGCATTGCCGCCTCACAGCAAGAGGTTCTCCGGTTCGATCCTCAGCTGGGGTGCTTCTGTGCGGAGTCTGCATGTCCTCCCTGTGGTCACGTGGGTTTCCTCCGGGTGCTCTGGTTTCCTCCCACATCCCAAAGACATGCTGCAGGTGGATTGGACACTCTAAATTGGCCTTAGGTGTGAGTGTGTGCGTGTGTGTGCCTTCTGTGGAAGGTTGGGTGCCGGACTGGCAACTTGACACCGTAAAACTCCACTGCCAATCATGAGCGGACAAGGTGATCTGCTGTGGCGACCCCTAACCGGGAAAAGCCGAAAGAAGAAGAAGAATTGTCACATAACATATCCAACATAGACCTGGTATAATACTCGCTGTCCATAACTACTATTGGACCACCCTTGTCCACTGGTTTAGTCACAATGGATTGGTCCATCTGTACATTTTTTAGAGCATCATTCTCTTGCTTACTCATGTTGCAAAAACTTTCATGTCACTTGTCCCCCAGTTTGTCAAATAATTCTGTCTCACACAGTTGCAAAAAAATGTCCACAGTGGGGTGACCCGGTGGTATAAACGTGTTGGGTTTTTTATATCTGGCACTATCAATGTCTGAGTCTCCTTTGAACATAAATTTTAGAACTACATTCCTATGAAACATTTTCAAATTGAATATAGAATCAGTTGCCTCAGTTCTTCTTGAGGGAATAAACGATAATCCCTTGTTCAACAGTGTAGTTTCTACTTGATCCAAAACCTTCGAAGATATATTCCAAATTAAGTTCTCCTTGGACCTCTCTGCCCTCGCTTGCTTGGGGTGCCCTGTGAGAACTTCCTTCTCATTTGATTCCTGTAGGGCTCTCTCGGCCCCTCGCTCTTCCGGTTGCTGTATATCCAAACGAATTGGCAGTGTCCGAAAAATGACACCGGTTTCAGGAAGCGAACCAGATGCCGTCAATGGGTCCAAACTTGCAGTCAAATTAATCTGTTCATCCCCTTCATGCTCCGCTGCTTTGTAAGATAAATTCTTCTTACTTGAACTCCAGACGCCAATACTACCATCGGTGTCTGTGGTGAGGGGTGGAGCATTTGCTTTATGTTTGGCTCCTAAGCATTCTTCAGTAGGCGCTTCAATGTTAGCAGAAACAGCTGTTGATATTTCATCAATATTGGAGCTCATGACATTCTGTTGGTTTAAGGTGGTATGGGTCACTGCAGATTCAATTGTACGGTTCCTCAGCCATACAAACACATGCCCCGCCTTAAAATCTTCTATGTCCATTCGTAGCTTATTCAACTTCTGTCTCATTAACCTGTTTTCAAAAAGTTGCACTGAATCCAGGATATTGTTCAACTTTTCTTCAACCAATTTATCTGGATACGTGCAAAACAAAAAATCTCTCTGTGAGACAATGCTCTGCATTAACAACACTTCTTTGTCACCGAACTCCAGAAGCAAGCGTATGTAGTTAAAGCTCACCTCTAGGTTCAGTTGTTGCCACTTTGATAAAAGTACGGGTCATTGCTCACCATAGGGGGGCATCTTAAGTATTCTTAGACCTCAAGGGATAACTTTATTCTTAAGGCAGGCTTCAAAGTGTGCACGCTGTGCATGTATTTTCTTAATTTTATACAAAAGATCCTCAAATTTATGTACATCTCTCAAGAAAGGAGAAAAAACAATGTTACCATATTCATTCTCACTGTCATTCATAGTCTGTATATTCTCTGACAATAAACTGGGTTTCTTCTTTGCAAACTCGATGATATTAGAGCAAAAATTCCCACCTGGTCCGTCCAACATACGTGGGTTATTACTGGATAATGTAACTGTTGCATTAAAAGGGCAACTTGCCTTGTTTGCATTTGCAAACTCAAAGCAATTTTTACATGATTTGTTTGATTATAACAAAGATGTCAAACGTCAGAAAGGATCTGTCTTGCTGGTTACACTGGATGTACGATTCTTGTTCACATGCATAACAAACTATTTGGGTGTTGACATGTTGCGGAAATATTTGATCACTGACAGGACCTATGAAGGTAAACATGTTGATTTGTTATGCCATTTAATGACATTGATTTTAGAGAATAATGCCATGATGTTTGAACAGAAAACATACCTACAGAAGGAAGGCATATCTATGGGCATGTCTAGTGCCAACAGCTACACCAACTTAGACATGGCTAATTGGGAGAATCAGTATGTGCTTTTAGGAAAGAGATGGGAACAAGTGATTTTCTACAAACGTTTTGTGGATGACTTGGTTCCTGCTGTGGAAGGGTGGTACGGTAGAATTAGAGAGCTTCTGTGAATTTATTAATGGCACCACTACCTTTCTTGCATTTGAGGTGAATTTTTCATATGATGAAATGAATTTCCTTGATTTATGTATATATTGGGATGACACAAGGAATTTATCCACCAGGATATATAGGAAAGATTGCCATAGGAACCACCTTCTGCACAGAAGCAGTATGCACCCCAAGCACATCTTCACTAATGTTGTCAAGAGTCAGACCCTGAGAGCTTCCAGACTCACTACTGAGGAAAAAATATTTGACAGTGAACTGATTAACTTAGAGCAAAGGTTCTTGGAAAGGGGTTATACTGATTCCAGTACTTATGAAATATTGTCCAAGGCACCAGATTTAAGAAGTGATATTGGGAAACCTTACTACTCTGATAGGGGGAGTCTATCATCACATAATATCACCCACAAGAAGACGAGGGTGAACAATTGTGTACGTGTCCACTCAGTTTTCAAGTGATATACGTGTTGTCACAGGCATTATCAGCAAGTATTGGTCGATTTTAACACAAGACCCAGATATTGGTGCTATTGTAGGGGACAAGCCCAATTCCTCTTTAAGGAATAAAAAGTCACTCAGACAGTATTTATGTTACTCTAAGAAACACTTACAAATGGATGAGGTAAACACAAAGGGAGGGACTGTTGCTTGTTATAATTGCAACCAGTGTAAGTATATTGACAGCAGTAATAAATTTATACACCCAGATCTTAAGAAGGAGTATACTTTGAAAGTCAGAGCAAGATGCAATAGGATGAACATTGTATATCTTGCTATTTGCAACCCGTGCTCGTCCTTCTATGTTGGCAAAATCAACAGGAAATTTAGATTCAGGATCAGGGAACGCGTTGAAAATTTGGAATAATGATTGTACAAATGCTTTAGCGAAACATGTACATAACACAGATACATCGCATACATTCAAATTTCTTGTGGTTGAGAATGTTCATGAAAATGAAAGAGGGGGAGACATTGTGAATTTTACTGAGACAACTGAAAGAAGGTGGGTAGTGAGACTTAGGGCAGACAAAGGGAGAGGCCTGAATGACAGGGTACCTTTCAAACCCCTATTAAAATCCAGATCTTTAGCTAGATAGCTAACCTAGAAATGTTATAGGTTATTCATATATGGAAAGTTATTAGAATTATTTAAATGAACATTTCGTTACACCTTTTATATGTATGCCTGCATGTGTACGTAGATGCACACATACTTTATATAGGTTCATTGTTTTATTATTTTTTATGGTACAGCTTTAATTATTCTAGATAAATATGCAGTTTATTTTTATAATAACGATGTGTTGTTTCTTTAAGAAGAGACTTTTAATTGTTTTTTGTAATTCTTTCATTTGTGATTGGCTGGTTCTTAATTACTATTAGTATATGAAGACTGCATAGATTAGTAATTTTAGGTCTGATGAAGTGGTGTATCTACACCATGAAAGCACTCACCGAATAAATTTACCTGTTTTTATTTACAATCTTTGGAGCCATTGAGTGGTTTTTGTTAGATGTTTTTGTGGACATGAATATTTCTTGGTCTGCAAAAGGCAATGGCTGGTGCCAGCCAGTTTGTGAAAACTCTGGGAGCAGTAGATAAGCCAAAGGGAAGCGCAGAGAACTGAAAGTGTTGAGATCCTGCCCTGAAGCGTAGGTATTTCCTGCATGATTCCCTGATAGGAATGTGGAGGTAGGCCTCTTTTATTTCTAGGGTGGCTAGCCAAGCATCCTTGGACAGCATGGGTAGCAGCTGCTGGAGGGAGAGAATTCTGAATTTTGGGATCACCAGGAAGGTGTGTAGAATGGATAGATCAAGGATGGGATGCCAGGCGCCCTCTTTTCTAGGCACCAGAAGAAGTCTGGAGTAGAAACCTTGGCCTATCTGTTCTGCATGAACATACTCTACTGTCCTCATAGAGAGCGGGGAAAGGATTTGCTTTTGAGCCTCTGCCCACTGATTCAGTGGTATCTCTGGGAACCCTTTTGGGGTTGGAAGGGTGTGGAAGGAAAATTTGTATCTCTGAGACATAATGTTCAGAACCCAGTGGTCATTAGTAATGGTGACTCAGGTGCTTAAGTGAAAGGAGAGTTTTCCTCCTAGGGGTAAGTGAAGGTGGGCAGAGGGAGGGGGTGGAGGAGGCGAGTCATTGCAAGTTCTTACCATAAGGGGGTGGCTTAGAATTCTCTGGTTTTGAAGTGGAGGTAGCCACTGCTTAGATCTCTGCATTCTCTGGGGCTGCTGTCTGGGGGGGGTCTGCTTTCACGGGGCCTAGGCTGGGCCGGTTTACTGGAAGCAGGAAAGGACCAGCGTTTGGAGGAGCAATGCCAGCTGAACCTAGGGGGCTGGACCTGCAAGAAATCCTTAACTGTTTGCATAGATTTTGCTTTTTCTTCCATCTTTTTTTAAACCCTCTTCTGCTTTAGTGCCAAATAAATTATATTTGTGCAATGGGGCATCCAACAATTTAGATTTGACATGATCTGGGAGGGGATGTTCCTTAAGCCATGCATGCCTTCTAATGACAGATCCAGTGACTGCTGCCCTGCAAGAAGCTTCTAGGGCATCAAAACCACAATGCAAGGTTTTTTAATTACTTGACTTGCAGAATGCATTAACTCTTGTAAATTTTTAGATTCTGCCCAAGCAGGAAAGGAAGACATTTTTTGTTTAAGGAGTTCCAAGGTATGTTGCTGAAATTTCAGCATATGGAACTGGGAATTTAGTGCCCTGCCAGTGCTTGGGAATTCCTGTCTGAGAGGGTGGGATTCTTAGAAGAGGTCGCTTTAATCCCTTTTGGCCCTTGAGAAATGACCTCAGGGTCAGCTGTAGGATGTTTAAAAAGATATTTGTGTGAGTCACTGACTCTGTAGTACCTGTCTGGTTTTCTGGGAGCAGAAGGAAGGGCATCAGGAGGTAAGCTGGATTCAAGGAAAATATCCTCCACAACATCCAGGACTGGGGGGATGGGCCAAGGGTCTGTGTTGTGGAAGATCTAGGAATTCCCTGAGTCTCTTTAGACTGAGGGTAGTCCTGACTCTCCCATTGGAAATGCTCCCTTAAGGTATGCAGGGTTTCCCCAAAGGAAAAATCCTCTGGGGGAGAGGCTGAAGGAATGGAATCCTCTGCATCAGAATCCTCATAAGTGTAGATCGGTTGCACGTCTTCATATTCAGATGCATCAGAGTCATCTGACTCTTGTTCAGACAAAACTACAGGGGACAGATCTCTTTTCCTTTTGGAGGGGGTAGCTTGGCTTCCACTAATCAGCATGATAAGGTTTTCCGCCATTTTAAGCATTTGAGACTGAGGAAAGGTATCAGGTGCCTGAGAGTGGGTCGTCAGTTTCTTGGGTGTGGTTTGTACCCTGGGCCTAAGAAACTCTGTAGTTTTAGAAAGAGCAGTAGTCGTGAAAGAAGACGTCGGTTTGTGTCGAGATTCGGTAGTGTGAAGGACTTTCTTGGAAGCTGGTGCCTGCTCAGCGGCTCCGGACTCATCCAAGGTTTAGAAGACCACAGGATCCTTAGTCGAAGAAGAGTTTTGCGGCATACTAGACTCTGAAAGGGTCTCGGTAGTGGTCTGTGAATTAACAGAAGTGGCATCAGGAGCTGTGAAAGTGCCTGAGTACCGGAGAACTGATGACTAGCTTAATGGATGCACCGTCAGTAGGTTTGGACCTATGCAGACTGTCTCTGCCTTTATCTTTACGTTTTTTTGGAAGATTTGCTGTCAGATGGCTTACCAAAGCCATATCGGAATTAGAGGACTGTAAGCAAAAATATCTGGCTACAATAAATGCCCGGAGATGGATAGTTCTGGCATTGAACAAAGTACAGAAGTGACAATAGAGACGTTGTGGTCTGGGCCTAAACAAGTGACGCAGTAAGAGTGGAAGTCTCGGTGTGGTATTTGTTTTCCACAGGTGAGACAATTATTAACTTTGTCTGACATTGGTTAGTGCAAGAAAAAAGGATCCCCAACAGGGTACTTAGCTTTAGAAGACTTCAATTTCAATTCAGTAGAAAAAAACTCAGATAGCCACCCACCGGCACTCATGCAAACTGCTTCTGCTTCGGGCTCCATGGCAAGAAAGACTGATGTAATGGCATTGGCTGCCTTACTTTATACTACTGATGACCTAACGTCAGTCCTCAAGTGACAGCAACCGATGCAGAAACACAAAGTCTCTGGTATTCGGGCCAGCCAAGGGGTACTCTGGCAGGGATAACCCAAATGTAATGACTGCAACAGTGAAACACGAAGAACATTGCATAGTTATGTAAACCAGAGATACTTATTGCAGTTCTAAGTGTTTCACAACTGCACTCTAATATTAAGCTGAAAAGTGTATTAACGGATGACTGAAGATAAAGAAAGTGCTGAAGGGGTTAAGGGTTGTACTATGGTCTACTGAATTTGGATTGCCCAGGAAGGGAGGAAAGTACACAATTTAAAAGAATTTGTTTTATGTGAGCTTGGACCTTCTCAGGCTGGGATGGCTAGTTACAAGGAATGTTGGAGAGAGAAAATGTTACTGGTACTAAAATTTAGTAAGTCAAAAACAAGACTGGTTGCCAAGCCAGGTGGCTTGTGTTTTTCTAAAACATTATTGTTATTAAAAACATGACTGTTAAGTGTTCACGTGCAGTAGCACTAAGCGAAAAGCACAAGGGTCTGCAAAGACCCTATTTGCGAACATGAAAATTCTGCATGAAAGTTACTAATAACAAAAATTATAAAACCTGTGTGACTTTGCTATGAAGGTAGTCTCCCAGCACTGACGTATGGGGATTTAAATAAAAAGAAAATGTTTTGCACATCCTAAAGAGTTATTGTCGACTCGACTAAAAATTAATGTTATTTATGTATATTTTAAACTGCCCTTTAACATGCCCCATGTCTAAGCTAGTCTGCTCCTCCAAAATTATACAACTTTTTCACAGCTTCATCCTAGTTAACTACAGTACCCTCCCAGAATCCATGTTCTAACCCTACAACTCCCACCGACTCCCTAACTTTAACCTGAAACATTTCTTCATAATCTGAAAACTCTGCTCCTACTCCCTACCCCTAAAATTTCTCAGCCATTCCTTAATCCTAAATCTTCCTTCCTTCTGCTTAAAACATAATTGCAGGATCACTTCCTAACAGCAAACTACCCTCTCTCCCAAAAGTTAAAACTCTCTTCCTTTTCTATAACCCTAAAACTGCCCTCATGTTCCCTAAATCTAAAATCCCTTTCTGCTTCCTAACCTTATATCTCCCCTTCTGATCTCTAAACCTAAATTTCCCTAATCTAAGCCAAAATACCCCAGTTAGCAAGTAAGCAGTGTTAAGTGAATGAAACCTACACAATCACGTATACTGCTTACCTTCAAAAACAGGTGCACCTTGTCAACAAAAATCAGCAATAAAGCAACATTGAAGCAAACATTTCAACTACCAATAAAACAGCGACATAGTGCTGCAAACTTACATTCAACCAAAGCTGACTGGATAAAATGAACAGAACCCATATATCAGGGGTATGCTACCTTTTTGGAGTCAAGCCTTACAAGGGCTGGAGGGCCACATTACCATATCCAATATGCATCTACTTCATATACTCACCACAGTCAAAGCTGCACCCCCTCACCGTCAAGAATGAGCAGATGACAGCACTGGTGATTTCAGATTCATTGTATTCTTGCTATAACTGTGAACATGCAGCTTGCAATTAAAACAATAAGAATACTAAAAAATTATTCTTCTCAAAGCTGGGCAAATATAATGGTGCAAATGCAAGAAAAGTATTGTCTAAACTAAAAATGCCACAACTATACAAATCCTGGGGAAAGTTCACCAAAAATCTTATTCACAGGGACTATGTTAATGACATTTGTCATGACGAACAATGAGAAGCAGTTATTTATAATTAAAATGTGTCTAACAAAGTGACAATTAATGGGATGTCTGACATTGCCTGTCCTTACACAAATGGTCTATGACTCATCAGCTGTTGAAGAGCAGTGTAAGCATCAATTTCAAATGGGTCTCTGAAGACCATCATCTCATTATGTTGCTTTTTTTGATAGTACTTAAACATGTATTTACATTCTTCAATGAGTTTGGTTAGTGGGCCACAGTATGTATATACAATTTACTGTTATTAGTGGGGTTTGAACTTAGGGTTGAGAAATGAAAACATTTCTGCTTAAAAAAATGCATCTACAGCTGTTCTAGCTTTTGAATGAATGCAACTACCTGTTCATACACTGTTAAATAACTAACCTTCCCCTATTATTTGATATGTAAAGCTGATAATTTGGTGATGCCCATAAAAAAAATTAGGTCATTTAACCACACAGGTCATCCTCTAAGAATGCGGCATTTTACCTTTGTTTGTCATGAAGGATTTAACTTCTTCAAATAAATAATCAGAATCTGACTAGTGTTTGTGACCTGTACAATTACCAAACTTAGCAGGAGTAAATCATATCATTGTGCTATGACTTTCCTTCAAGACTGACTTCCAACTGCCTATGATTCAGACCCTTGACCTTGTAAATTTAACAGTAACAAAGCACAGTTCACCTGCTGAGAAGTCCAATCCTTTAATGAAAAATACAAATGATAGACATGAGCGCTTTCGTCTGCATAAAAACAAACTTCATCAGAAAATGTAAATTTAACAGTTTCATAAGCTTTTCCATGACCACTCATTTCAAGTGTTTTGGTACACAGGTTCACTCGCTGAATTATATACAATGATATGCCATGAGTTCCTGGGTCACTGACTTGTTCATTAAACGTACAAATCCACTTTGTTTCCCTGTCATGGAGGGACCCCCATCTGATGTGATCCCACAGAGTTTTACATCATTCAGCTTCATTTGCTACGACATCTGTTTCATATGGTTAAATGCCCTTTCCTCTTGTAGTGCCCTTCAATGGACAAATATATTTTCCAGCACATCAAAATATTTTGTAACTCCTCAGATGAATACTGTCAGTTGAGTAGTGTCCATAAAAGCAGTGCTTTCAAGTGCCAAGCTGTAACACGGATAGGGTATGCTAGTCTTCTACAAAGATTCTCTATTACATTTGAGGACAGGTCTTACATTTGTCTTGCAACTGTCGGATATGAAGGCTCAGTTTTCTCATTGCTGAGCCTCTCTGGACAGGCTACATCTGTAAATATTCAAAGGCAGTCTTCAACTAACTCTACCTGAATATGGCTTCATTGTTTTGGTATTATCTCCACTACCAAATGGCTAACATTCATTGCCATTTCAATACTTTTCTTCTGCTTTGAAAAAGGACTGCTGGCTTCTAATACCTTATTTCAAGGCGCTCACATTGTCAAATTTCTGGCTGCGGTGGTGGTGCTGTGGTACAGTTGTGGCCTCACAGTTAGACGTTGCCCGTTCGATTCTCAGTTTGAGCGTCTTCTGTGTGTCGACATGCGTGAATGGGCGTTCCTTCGTTGAAGGTTGTGTGTTAGGCCCGGCAAGCCAGCACGTAAAAATCTACTGCCAATCATTAGCGGACCGGAGTTCCGCTGTGGTGACCCCTAACCGGGAAAAGCCGAAAGACACAAAAACAAACATTGTCAAATTTCTCTACATACTCTGTAGTCTAACAATGGTTTATATTTTACTTCTTGAGAACAGCTAGTTTTTCTTGAAAGATTAAACACAAAATGACATCATGCTGTTCAATGATGAATTATAGTTCTCAGACTATGAACTTTTGAAAACATAACTTTACCATCAATCTTATTATCACTATGCAGTCTGCTTCTAAGAAAAGAATCAGTGAGAAAAGGAACCAAAAAAGGCCAAAACATGATGCAGTCTGACCAGCTTACTTCCATCCCTAGGTAACCATCTAAATACATACTTTCTGAACAGCTGCATATTGCCATGATGCAAACTCCCTGGTGGACCTTTCCATACAGACATGCATAATGCAATCTGACTGTGCCCCCTCCCACCCCCAACAGGCCATATCAATGACCAGCATCACTCGGACAAAAAAAAAAAGTGAGAGTACACTGCTCCTTATGATGCACACAAGATAAATTTCAGCTACAGTACTGTATTTCAATTGCTACTCATAGCCACATATACTATAGACTCTAGCCTACATCTTTTAATTATTTTACTTTTTTAATCTAACATTCAACTATGTAACATTTAACTCGTAAAACCTTGCAAGAGACATATGTCAATGAAGAGAGTACAATGCATTAATAGAAATATAGCCTTCTCCATTATATCTATTGTTTGAAGTCTTGCAGCGAGACTACAACCCCAAAAATGCATTATGTCTATTCATAAAATGCACTACATGACCATTGCAGGTTGAAAAACTTAAAGTGCAAGCAAAAAAAAAATAAAATAAACTATCAGCTGGAGTGCGGGGAGTGCCTTCTGTGTGGAGTCTGCATGTCCTCCCTGCGGTTTGGTGGGTGTTCGAAAGACATGCATAAATGGGCGTGCCTTCGCTAAAGGTTGAACGTCGAGCTGGCACCTCGGCGTTCCAAAACTGAAGATAGCAGTTGAAAAAAAAACTGAACCATTCCTCTACTACTATATTTATTTTATTTGACATTTAACCGGGAAAGTCTGACTTGGAACGAAGACAATTTTCAGCAGAGGCCCGGGAAGAAACGCTCCAAATGTGTGTCTTTGTAATGTCGGGGGAAACCCACACGAACACAGGGAGGGCATGCAGACTCCACACAGAAGGCACTTCACCAGAAAATTGAACCAGGCAACCTCTTGCTGTGAGGCGACAACACTACCGCTGCACCGTCGTATCTCTGCAGGAATTAAAAACAAACAACAGTACAGACAAAATAACTATGTCACAATTACAGGGAAAGAGAATTTTCCCTGTCCAACAATCCCCCTAACACCATATCAACTGGTTATGCATAGCAGTTATAACACACAAATACACACACACACACACACACACACACACACACACACACACACACACACACACACACCCAGAAATGGAAATGCCAACACAGAATTAATAACAGAAGTGGCAATGACTGCGTGTAGTAAAAAGAAGTTATGTACTCACCATAACGTTCCATGTATGTAGTCCATCTCGCCGAACATTATTATATGTGGGTTCAGAGCCGATCCTCGTCTCTGACTCGGCTGCTTAGAAAGCCTGAAAACTTCTAAGTGGCTCGTGGCTAGTAGGTATCCCATGCTGCATGCGCACATTCCACAGATCTTGTTTGCTACTAGTCTATCAGAATAAGACAGGAAAAAGGACAAAGATCTGTAAGAATAAACTGTAATAAAGGTGCCCTTATTGTATAAACCACTGTAGAAAAGGAAAAACTGTTGCCAGATCCTCCAGGAAGGGGCTGGTGGGTGGGTTCATAATAAGGTTCAGCGAGATAGACTACATACATGGAACGTTATGGTGAGTACATAACTTCTTTATGTTATGTAGTCCTATCTCGCCTCCATTATTACATGTGGGACAGTGTCCCTAGCATCTTGAATGGGTGGCTCACTGGAAAATACTCCTGAGTACCATGGAACCAAACGAGGCTCTACCCCTGGAAGTTAAATCCAATTTATAATGGGAAATGAGGGTATGAGGGGTAGCCCATGTTGCTGCTGCACATATATTATTAATAGGTGTCCTGGCTTGGAAAGTAGCAGAAGTAGAGAAGGACCTGGTAGAATAAGCTTTGACTTTAAAGGGTAACTCCTTTCCCTGAGAGGTGTAAATAAAGGAAATACAACTAGAGATCCAGTTCGATAGTGTGACCTTGGAAACTGGCAAGTCCATTCTCGCCTCAGCAAAAGAAACAAACAGTTGTTCTGATTTTCTAAATCCTTTGGTCCTGTGGATATAGAAATGCAATTGCCTATGAACATCCAATTGGTGGAATATATACTCTGCTTTATTGGTGTGATTAGGGAAGAACACTGGCAATTCAATTGTTTTGTTTAAGTGAAACTGAGAACAGACTTTAGGAATAAAGGAAGGATTGGTCCGGAGAGAAACCCTATCTTTGTGAAAAATTAAATATGGAGGTTTAACTGATAGGGCTTGTAGTTCAGAAACTTGTCTGGCTGAGGTTATTGCTACCAGAAAAAGTGTCTTCCAAGACAGGAATTTCAACTGACAACTATGGGCTGGCTCAAAAGGTGGCAAAGTAAGTCTAGACAGGACTAGATTCAGATCCCAAGGAGGGGGTCTCGCACAGGTGGTATTAACATCATGGAACCCATAAGAAAGGATTTGCACAGTTTGTGAGACATAAAACTGGAATCATTAATCCCAGCCTGAAAATTAGATATTGCTGCTAGCTGAACTCAGAGTGTAGCAGCCGCTGAACCCTGGTGAAAGAGTTTTGAAAGGAACTCTAAAACAATAGTAATGGGAGCTGTAAATGGATCAACTTCTCTGTCGTGTGCCCATATAGAAAATCTCTTCCATTTACTATGATACAATTTTCTAGTCAAAGGCTTTTGAGAAGAGGTAATAATATGGGTTACAGCTGGAGACAGATCATGAAGCCTGACTAGTGATGGAACTGGAGCAGCCATGCTATCAGTTTGAGAGTGTGGAGACTAGGGTGAAGAGAACCTGACGTGTGTCAGGAGGTCTGGCACTGGGTCCAGAGTCCATGGATAGTCTAACAGGTGAGGCCCGAGGAAAGGGAACTAAATCTGACGAGACCAGTAAGGAGTGATGAGGATCATCTTGCTTCCCAACAACATTGCTTTCTGTATGACCTTGGGAATGAGTGGAAAAGGAGGAAAAGCATAGAGGAGTCCCGGGGGCCAATCGTGGACCAGTGCATCTCTTGGAGACTCTCCCGGAGGGGGGATGAGGGAGAAAAAAGTGCCGCATTTGGTGTTGATGTGGCTGGCAAAGAGATCGCAGCAGGGTTGAACCACCTGTGGAAGATCAGACGGGCTACTTTCTGGTTCAAGGACCATTTGTGAGGTAAAAATATTGCCCTGCTTAACTTTTCCGCTATCACGTTGGAAGCCCCCAGGATGTGCGTTGCAATGAGAAAGCATTGGGAAGAAATCACCCAATTCCAAACTCGCAGGGCCTCTCGACATAAGGGGTATGATCTGGTCCCCCCTTGTTTGTTTAGATACCAAACCACCGACATGTTGTCAGTCTGGATAGCTATCGTCCCTAGAGGGAGAAAGTCATGAAGTGCTTTCAACACTAGAAGCACCGCTCTCATCTCTAGGACATTGATATGCAGACGGGCCACCTGACCTTGCCATGTGCCTTGGACAGTCCTGCAAAGATAATGCCCCCCCACCCTATCTGAGAGGGATCCGTGGTCACAGTGGCAACAAGTTGGTGCAGTACAAAGGGAGTCCCCTGTGGTAATATGACCTGGTTGAATCCACCAGTGTAGATCCTTTTTGCAAAGATCTGTGATCAGAATCTGATGATGTAGAGGCAACTGCTGAAAGGACCACTGGGATGACAGGAGCAATTGGAGTATCCTCATATGCAGTCTTGCTAAAGGTACGAAGGTTATGGTCGACG
The DNA here is from genome assembly GCF_019279795.1 of Protopterus annectens. NCBI lineage: Eukaryota > Metazoa > Chordata > Ceratodontiformes > Protopteridae > Protopterus > Protopterus annectens. The sequence continues at coordinate 277,414,766 of NC_056738.1, read as the reverse complement.
CCATAGTTCCGAGAAGCTGCAGCACCACCTTTGCTTTGACTCTTCGAAGGGGAAGTATCCTGTAAATTTGCGGCGCAAAATTCTGTATTCTGTCTGTAGGTAGTCTGGCTGTGATAGCAACCGTGTCTATGCTTGCTCCTATAAATGTTATAGATTGAGTGGGCAAAGTAGAGGATTTTTCCCAGTTTATAGAGATTCCCAACTGCGGAACAGAGCTTGATTGTGGAATCTCTCGACTGAACTAGACGATGCCTGGTGGTGGCGGTCAGGAGCTAATCATCCAGGTATTGAAAGACTTGGATTCCCTGATGCCTCAAGTGAGCTGTGACTACTGCCATGCACTTGGTGAACACCCGGGGGGCTGTTGTGAGACCAAGGGCACAAACTGGTAATTGATGCTTTGTCCATCATTATGTGGTAGTAGGCATCCTGGAGATCTATTGAGCACATCCAACTGTCTTTCCTTAACAGAGGGAGTATGGATTGTAGAGTGACCATTCGGAACTTGGACTTCTTTACATACTCTTTTAACCTGCTGAGGTCTAGGATGGGTCTCCAGTCACCTGTTCTTTTGGAACTAAAAGAACCTGGAGTATGTTCCAAATCCTGTATGGTCTGCTGGGACCTTTTGGATGACTCTTTTAATAGCAGCTTTTCTATCTCTATAGCCTTGATCCCTGTGATTGGGTGGTACATCTGGATCCCTTTTGGGAGGCGTGCGGAAGGAAAAGGGTATAGAGTAACCTCTGAGTGATATGTCTTGTACCCACTTGTCTCGAGTGAGATTTAGCCAGGCTTCTGGGTAAGGACAGGCGACCCCTGACCAGTTGCACAGTCATCCATTAGAATGTTGATAAAGGAATCGTGACCTGCCTAATTTTGTGGGCCTCCCCTGCTTCTAGGGTGACGTCTACCATTATTTCCTCCTCCCCTGCCTCTAAAGGAGGAATCACCTTGTGTATCCTGGAAAGGTCTCTGTGATTTCTTGAACCACATTTTGCCACTCTTCTGACCTTTAGGGTAAGGTCTAGAAGGAATGGTAAAATGGACTCTCACAGCAGAGAGAGTCTTTCCTTCCTGTTCACACCTGGTGAGGGTATCTTTCACCTTGGGTCCAAAAAGACAGGATCCGTCCACGGCAGCATTGGTGAATGTAGACTTGAAAGGCTCAACAAAGTTGCATAGACACATCCAGGAATGTCTCCTTAAGGAGACCCCTGAACCCGCCGCTCTACTCGCACCATCAGCTGCGTACGAGATCAGCCGCATGGAGGAGTTAACAAAAGATGTGAGAATAGCTAACTGAGCCGACACTGTACATGGGACTGCCTCAGTAGAGGTACCCGAAGAGCATCTCCTAATTCCTTTAGGAGATCTCTCTCTGAAGTCTCATAAAATGTGATAGTTCAGCGATTGGAGTGTAAAAGCCGCTGAAGGGAAGATACACTTCCTGTACCTATCCATCGGTTGGGATTCCTCATTGGGTGGATGGATAGCAAAAGAAGTCTCTGCTAGCTCCTTCTTAGTGGCCGCCGCCACCACCATGGCATCAACAGGTAAGCCCTTGGATAAAAATTATTTGTCTTTAGGGGCGGAAAGAAATTTATTCGGCCTCCTTGGTTCCAGTTCCACAGCATCATGAGTCTGCCATGCTTTCTGACTCACAAGATCCCATAATTCATCAAATGGAGGAGACATCCATGAAGCTGAGGGTTGAGACCCAAAAGTCTTCAGATACACTGACTCCTCATTGGACGGGATAATGGTGGGCCAGCCACATCTCTGCCTGAGGATCTCCAAAATGTCTGCAAAGGAGACATCTTCAGAGGACGACTTAGGGGACCCCTCCGACTCATCAAGGTCAGTGTCAGATGTGACAGACTCATCAGGGGAGTCTTCATGCTTCCTCTTAAATGATCTCTTCCAAGGGGTCTTCTCAGTGGGGTCCTCTGGGGAAGTCTTGGAAGATTGGGGACCACCTAAATGGGGGTCCTGAGGCTGTGGGTCTCTGCCATCCCGAGGAGAGAGGATGCTGAGACAGTAGTCGGGGCTTGAGGGAGTATAGCATCGGTACTCCTACGTGGGATGGATGAACTATCCAACATGCTCCTCATCCTCATGAAGACAGATTCCTCTGGCTCTGAATGACACCTCGGCTCCGAAGAGAGCATAGGTGCCGATGGCTCCAAAAGAAATCTGCTCCGAGAACGATGTAGGGTCTGAGCTTGCTCGGGCCGATGCACCAAGAGGAAGACTCGGCACCAAAGAGGTTCGGTTCCAACTGTCCCCCTCTGGGCCGACCGAAGAGCTTCAGACCCTAGACACTTTGGATGGCGCCAATAGTGTCAGAGCAGAGCTCGACTCCGAGACAACCACACGGGGTGCTGGAGCCAAGGACACCACTATAGTCAGTACCGACAATATTGGCTCAAAAGGCCCAATCTGGGTTGGAGGAGGAAAAAGAGCAGGACTGGTAGCAGGAGTCGGCTCCGAGACTGAAAGGGTCAGAGCTGATAAAAATTTTGGCAAGACCGACGACTTAAGGAGTCTGAGCACCACTCTCTCAATGTCTTCCTCAGATAAGCTCCTAGAGGATCTGGAGGACAGTGTGTGAGACCTCGCTCTCTGCAATATAGGCAATTTTAGAGTAGGTGAGACTGGTGGAATGTCTGTAGACCGGCTCCGAAGAGGACTGCTAGTGATCGGCACCGAAACACTTGGAGCCGATACTGCAGGGTCCGTGTCCAGAATCTCAATCGGCTCTGAAGCCTGTGGAGCCAAAGAGACCAAGGCCAACTCCGATTTTGGTAACTTCTGTGGAGGTTCGGAGACAGAAGCTGAGGCTGGAGAAGGCCTTTTAGAGGTCTTGCCCCTATCCTTTCTAGAAGACTGCGACCTAGCAGAGGAGGAAGAACTGGCTAGGTCTTCCTCGAAGGAAGGTTTTAACATGGCTTTTAGAATCAGCTTATTCTTCCATTCCTGGAGTTCTCTAGGGCTAAAGGAATGACAAAAGAGACAAGCTTCTTGAATATGTATGGCCCCTAAGCAGTACACACAGATGCTATGTCCATCAGTGATGGACATTTTTTGCGAACATTTAGTACACTTTTTAAACCCTGACTGTTTATGTTCTTTATGTTCCTTGGACATAATGGCAGTAGAGAAAAAAACAACACACTCACACAGCAGGAAAGGAACTAGATCCTCCAACTTAAGCAGATCTAGCCCTAAAACCCACAACAAAAATAAAAACAGGGTTTTACTAGGTTCTCTAACTTAAACGAACCTAGTGCAAGAAAGAAAAAGAGAAAAAACTAGCACCTCTAAGTTAAACGGTCTAGTCTAAAAGCACACACTCACGGGAACCACACAGAAACAGCCAATAGGCCCAAGAATTTTAAAACAGCAATAAGTCAAATCCGGTTAAAGACACAAATCGGTATCTCAATAAAACTGTCAGCAATCAGAATAACACTTCATATGAAGCAAAAAACTCCTAATAAGCAGTAATAATAAAGAACTAAATGACTTGGCCACGGCCAACCAAAAGAAGCTTCCAACTGAAGATGCGGCAAACGAGATCTGGGGAATGTGCGCATGCACCATGGGATACCTACTAGCCACGAGCCAATCAGAAGTTTTCAGGCTTTCTAAGCAGCTAAGTCGGAGCCAAGGATTGTCTCCGAACCCACACATAATAATGGAGGTGAGATAGGACTACATAACATCCTAGCTTTACAAATCACACACACATACGTATATACAGGAAAAGCGAAAATAATTTCCTCCATCTGAAATAAAATGAAGAGTATACAAGCATGTGCACAGTACACTTACCAATACATAAACAGTATCAATGAATTATAGCTAGTTTAACCCCCAGTAAAGCAGATTACCTTATGATGGTTATACTTACTTACACATGCGTGCGTGTGCACACATGCACACACACTCACACAAACAAACAATAATTTAATTACTGTTTCAGTGCAGGTGAAAAAACTGAATAAGAGTGCAATTTGATAAAACTGAAAATCACAACAGGAAGAAAAATTGAATAAGTCCAGTTCATGATGCTCAATTACTATTCTCTGAAGGCAAAAAAAACAATATCAGTACAGGCACAGCACTATCAATAACTATCTCTCAATTATAGGGAAAGTATTTTCACTGTCAAACTACCCCCTCCTAATATTATCAGTTGAGTCTGTACAACAATTCTAACTACAACACAAACACACACACACACAAAATGAATATGGCAACACAGAATTACTTATGTAAGTGGTAAGGACTGTGACTTAACTAGATTTGCAAATTGCACGTACACACATGCAGAAAAGATAAAACGTCTCTCTTTCTCTTGTATAATATATAGAATAGCTAAACATATGCACAGTACAGTTACCAACAAATTCAAACATTTAATACATTGTACATGGCTTTCAAATGGAAAAAAGTTCAAATGGTTTATTTTCTTTTCTGTTAATACAAGTTGGCCTGTGACCTAAGTGATAAGTTAATAAAGGTGATTAAAAAAGGGAAAAGAAATATAGCCGTTGATCTCTAAGCACAAGAATCAGGGACAAAGAAAAAATAATGGAGGGGACAAAAACTCAAAATCAGGCACAAATTTTAAATACTGTTCTTATGTATTTAGGAAGTTGATAGAACAGATTTTGCATTAGCATGCATTTTCTATAGGATATGAAGTGTTAAAATTAGATGCCTATCATAGTTTGGTAACTGCAATTCTCAGTAATTTGCCAGAACAGCACAACTTATGACAAACAGAAAAAAAATATGAGGCAAAATCAAGAAAGCTGAAAGGTACACGTCTCTCTCTCACACACACACACACACACACACACACATATATATATATTATATAATATACTTAATAATAATGGCAATTGAGAAGTCCTCCATCTCAAACTGTTTCTTAAAGATTTCAAAATTCTAAACTTCAAATACTTACTGGGAATGCTTGGTTCTCCATGATGTACTGCACATCATTTCTAGAAAGCACATGGACACATAGTCATGCATGACTAACCAGGAGCTTGCAAATTTAGTGTCATGTGCAAATCTACCACCTGCAGGGCTGAACTAGAATATTAATTTTAACAATATTTCAGCAGGTTCCAGCTTGTTACAGAACATGCAATGAGCCAGATATAATGATTTGGTGAAATGAATTCTGGCCTACATGCCACGTGTTGGACACAGCTATATACTTGTATGGACACGTGTATGCGAGAGATATATATAAGGGAGCCAGTAATTAAGTAGACTCATAGTAGAGATCTGTTTAGCTGACCAAATTTTGTCAACTAATCTGATATTCAGCAGCTGTGCAAGATCGCTCCATTACCGGATTTGGAAAATAAGTCCTTTCCCAGACATTGTTTGATCTCAGAGTTGGAATACAACATTAGCAAGGGCTACACATAGGGGTAAGGGGGCTTGCTCCCCCAAAACATTTTAATTTGTATATTCTGGGGTTCTCACTCTCAGTGCACATGAGTGACCTGTTAGCGTCTTTTTGTCGATCTTCTGTTGTCTATGTTAGTGATGCCTATATTTTGTTATTTTGATCTTTTTAGTACTTTAACATTAAATCAAGTTAACTAATGGTATTAGCTTCCTAAAAATTTCAGATTACATTTCCTTTAATTGTTTATCCTGTGGTCAGCATGCATTGTGTTGTACTTAAAAGGTCTTTAAATAAACCTCTAAAAACTTCAGGTTTTATATTATTCTTTGTTCCACATTCTTTGGCTTTGTTCTGAATAGTGGGTAGTGCAAATACCTTTGTTCTTTTCTTCACAAAGTTTGTTGTTATAAAGCACTTGCAAGTATTGTAAATTATAGTAGTTACCATAAGATTAAATGTATGATTTAGATGTCTTATGGAACTTAGAATTACATGCTCTGGAAGTTCAAATATTTTGGGTAAATAAATGAATTTATCCAAACCTATTTAGCATCTTATTCCTCTGTCTACCACCACTAAATACAGTGACCTTCAATCCTGTTGATTTGTGTCTTGTGTTGCATTACCGAATGAAAAATTATCTAAAAGACATAAAATTAGGTATATTACATCCCTAAGACTAAAACTTAAATGCTGAAAGCATCCTGAAGACTTAATAACTGAACACATGTTAGGGAAAACAAAGCTATAGCTACATGTTAACTCATTTCAAAACAGAGGAATGATTAGAAAAATTCTAAGATGCAAGTCAAGTCCTTCCCACTTTTAAGGTTCCAAGTCCAGGATTGTGATACTCAGAAAATGCCTCTGGAAATTTTACATATTCAACACAGAACAGTATGATTAAATACTGTGCAAGATATAATTAGCTTAGAAAAATGCTAATTTATATAATCTTTCATCTGTGCAGCTACAACACTGAAAACAGTAAGAAAGGAAATCTGTCATGAAGTCTGATTAGTGATTGCTTGTGCAGGTGCCAGTGACCTTTGTATAATGCCTCTGCTTCAGATAATACAAATCAAAGTATGGGAATAACTGTTACCCTCTGTACAATGTGCCAGCTCTAATACAGTACAAAGAGAGCAGATTCAAAAAGTAATGTTTTACATGAGATGAAGTGTTATATGTGATGTACTGAGGGTAAAGGAAATGTGCAGTAGGAGTCACTTAACCTCTTCTTTCAGGCCGGTTCTTCAAAAAAAACCTGAACAGATGGGACTTGAATGTGCCTTCTGTAGAACACAACAGTTATGATGTGCTGCATCCCCTATGCAACACTAAGATGCTGAATTCAGACATGGAATTTCATAGGTGTAAAGGACTCTGTGTACTGGGCTGGTAAATGAAATTCAACAAATAATTTTCCAATACTGATACAAGATTATATACAAGGGGGCATTGCAACGATGAAGTTTGATCCTAAAATAAGGGGGCACTGCATACAATGGCATGAAGGTTGATCCAGAAAGTATGCCTTAAGTAATCTCAAGGATACCCACTGTTCCTTCTACATGAGCACCAGCACAATTATACTGCAAGCATGCATGGTGGAACTGCACTGTTGTATGCTGTCAGTTTGTCTGTATGTAATGTAAACTAAGGGTGTTTTGCATTGGAAGGTATGCAAACTCTCCAAAGATGTGGCAGCAGTATGTTGTGAGTCCATCAGATTAGCACCCATACCATAACACAAATCATGTGTGTCACAACACAGCAGATGGCAAGAGCCATAGTTATGAATCTCCAAATTCTCTCATGTGTGCAGTAATTAGACTAGTTATCTTATTTACCATTTAATTTCTTTGAACATTGTGAGCTCTTGATATGTACTCACCCTACACAGAGTAGACTATTTCCCACCAACTCCATTAAAGAGGTGAATTGTTAGCTACACGATGCATCCAAAACATACAACAGCTTCAGAATTGTACTTCCTGCAGACGGCCTTCCTTTCCTGACATACATACAAGTTTATACCCTTCTTGATTACTGCTGTACTGGTAGGGATTACACAGTGTGTGTCTGTCACCTGCACTACACAAAAACTACATGCCTTTCATACATGTATAGAAAATGCACCAAAAGAATATACAAGGATCCCACATAAGCTGTGAATACATACTCAAGTAAATACAGCTATATGAAAGGAAGGGGTTAAGACTATATATTTTCTCCACTGCTATCTGGACACTTAGCAACAATGTTCTTTTTTCGAATAGCCAAAGGACTAATTACTGGAGCCATTTTTATTACCCTTACCAGACCCTTTGATTTTGTCACTCACTCAATTCTCCAAAACAATCTCACAGAAATAGGCATTAGTAAAGCCACACTTCCCTGGTTAAAAAATAAATAAATAAATAAATCTCTAACTTCCACTTCTCAGTGAATTTCAATTAATCTACCTCTACATTAATCCATCTGCAGAAAAGTGGCCCCAAAAATGTATTTTGGCACCTTTCCTCGTTTTTCTATCTATATTAACACACTTCATATTGACTTATCCTTTCTTCGTCTTCTCTTTTATGCAGATGGCAAGGTCCTATTCTGCAACAACCATTCTATCACTTCTCTTGAATCTGAACTTCAGGCTGATTTTCCTGCCCTTATTTAATGGGTCAATGATAAACAATTACTGCTAAACTTCACAAAAACAAAAATAAGAAGTTATGTACCTACCATAACGTTCCATGTTAGTTGTCTTCTCTCGCCTTCTTTCTTGCTTGATGGGTTCGGAGCCGATCCTCGGCTCACTCGGCACTGCTAAGCTCAGTCACTTTTACCAGCTCGAGGCAGCCCCATATCCCATGATGCAAGGCGGTAAGTACCCAGATCTCGTTTGATGACAAAGGGCAGTAGCACCAAGCATAAAACACTTCCCAAAGGAAGAAAGAAAGAAAGAGAGCCTACAGGATGTAAGAAAGACCAGGACTGAATGGTCTTCAGCATAATAACTCCTTAGAGAAAAAAGGTCTGTCCAGGCTTGGGGGAAGGAGGGAGGAGGTCGCAGAAAGAAGGCGAGAAGACAACTAACATGGAACGCGTTATGGTAGGTACATAACTTCTAATGTTAAGTTGACAATCCCGCCTTCATTCTTGCTTGATGGGACCGCGTCCCTAGCACCTCTATCCTGGGTGGCTCAATGGAACAGACTCTTGAGGACTGTAGAGCCAAAACTGGCTCTATCCCTGGAGGCCAAGTCCAATTTGTAATGGGAAACAAAAGTATGAGGAGTGGCCCAAGTGGCGCTGCACAAATAGTGTCTAAAGGAAGTCTAGCTTGAAAGGTAGAAGTAGCTAAGCTCCTAGTTGAATGTGCTTTGGTTTTGAGCACAGCTGTTTTCCCCTGAGCAGATAAATTTCAGAGATGACGAAGAAAGCCATCTAGACAAGGTCACTTTAGAGACAGGAAGGCCTTTCTTGTTCTCCGATAGGAAACAAAAAGTTGATCAGATTTCCTAAATTTTTTAGTTCTGTCCAAATAATATCTGAGTTGGCGGTGGACATCAAGATAATGTAGTTTTGTTCGGCTCTGTCTGAATAGTTTGGGAAAAATACAGGAGATCAATGGATTGATTCAAATTGGTCTTTGAGGCGACCTTAGGCAAAAGGTCGGATTAGTTCTCAATGATACTCTGTCTTTGTGAAAACCAAATAGGGGGTCGAACCGATAGAGCATGAAGTTCAGACACCCTCCTGGCCGATGTAATAGCTAGGAATAAAGTTTTCCAAGAAAGAAATTTTAGGGAGCAAGAAACAGCTGGCTCAAGGGGAAGAATCAAGGATGTCAGCACTAAATTTAGATTCCATTGAGGAGGAGGATTCCTGATTGGAGGCTTTAGCAGGAAAATTCCTTTCAAGAAGGCCCTACAAAGCCTATGGGACATAATATTGTGATCTGCAATCCCGACATGAAAGTTGGAGATAGCAGCCAATTGAACTCTGACTGTGGAAGAAGAGGAGCCTGCATGAAAAATCTCTGCTAAGAAGTCCAGGACTGCCTGAACAGGGGCAGTGAAAGGATCAATATTCTTGGCATTAGCCCATTAGGGAATACGTTACCATTTGCTTGCATAACTCCTCCTGGTAGAGGATTTTAAAAGCTACTATGATGTCTCTAACAGGGTTAGAGATCAAAGGAAGCCTGGCTAAGGAAGGAAGTGGAGCAACCATGCTGTGAGGTTGAGAGAAGGGATAGACCGGTGCAGCTGACCGGATTGGTGAATCAGAAGATCTGGCACTGGGTCCAGATGCCACGGCTGCACCAAAAGGTGACGATGGAGGAACGGGAACCAAACTTGTCGAGGCCAGTAAGGAGCAATGAGAATCAATTTGGCTCTCAAAGCGGTTGCTTTCTGGATAACTTGAGGGATCAGAGGAAATGGAGGAAAGGCATAAAGAAGTCCCTGGGGCCAATCCTGGGTCAGAGCGTCTCTGGGGGGATGGCCTGGAAGAGGGAAGAGAGAGAAGAAGTCTGGGCATTTGCTGTTTTGGGGAGTAGCAAAAAGATGCAACATGGGCGACCCCATTCCAGAAAAATCTCTTCCGCTATAGATTGCTTGAGAGACCACTCGTGAGGCATGAGAATAGCTCTGCTCAATCTGTCCGCAATGTTGGTTTTCCCAGGGATATGCGTTGCTACCAGAAACCGATGAGAGGAAATTGCCCATTGCCATAGTCTGAGCGCTTCTCACAAGGGGTAGGACTTGGTTCCGTCCTGTTTGTTGATATACTCAAACTACAGACATGTTGTCTGTGTGGACTGCAATTGTCCCTATGGGAAAGAAAGTCGTTGAGGGCTTGCAACGTTAAAGCACTGCTCTCATCTCCAGGACATTTATGTGCAGGTGGTACTCGAGCGGCTGCCACGTCCCATGAACCATCCTGCCCTGATAATGACCCCCACCCGATCAGGGAGGCATCCGTGGTGACAGTGGCTACCGGGATGGGGGTACAAAGTGTCTGCCTTGGTGAACCTGGGGAGATGTGATCCACCAAGCAAGATGATCTTTTTGCGTCTGTGTCACCAGAATCTGGTGACGCATTGGAAGTTGTTGGTACGACCACTGTGTGAACAGCATCCACTGAAGAAGGCGATGTAGAAGCGAGCCAGGGAAGAAGGGTAATGGCCGCAGCCATGAGGCCTAATACCTTTAGAACCATTCTGGCCTGTACTTTCTTGTTGGCTAGAATGATCCTGACATGACTTTGAATGTCTGAAACTCTTTGATCTGTAAGGGTAGCTGACATCGAACAGTGTTTAAGTTTCGCCTATGAAAGTAATAGACTGGCAGGGCGATAAGGATGACTTTCTAACTTTTATCGAGATGCCCAAAAGAGTACAAAGCTTTATTGTGTAATCCCTGGCTTGAATAAGCTGATGCCTGGTGGTGGCTGAAAGGAGCCAGTCGGCGAGATACTGAAACACCTGGAATCCTTGACGTCAGGTGAGCAGGACCACTGCCATGCATTTGGTGAACACTCTGGGGCTGTAGTGAGACCAAAGGGCAAGGCTCTGAACTGGAAATGACTGGACCCCAGCCGGCGGAGAAATCTCCTGGAGCGTCTGTGAATTTTGATGTGATAGTACATCCTGAAGATCTATTGAGCACATCCAGTTGTCCTTCTGTAAGAAGGGCAGAATTGACTGAAGAGTGACCATTCGAATCTTGTCTTCACAGACTTGTTGAGTCTGCTGAGATCCAATATTGGTCTCCAGTCTCCCGTCTTTTGGGGACCAAAAGAACCTTAGTAGATTCCGGCTCTGAATGGTCTGTTGTAACTGGCTGAATGGCTCTTTTTGCAGTAGTTTTGAGACTTTCTAACTCTGCAATTTCCCTTAGACGGGTGATACATCTGGAAGGGAATTTGAGGGGTAGAAAGGACTTTCCTCGAAGGAATTATGTAACCCTTGGATATGATCGACTGTACCCATCTGTCTTGAGTGAGGGAGTGCCAGGCTTCTGGGTACAGTGATAATCTTCCCCGACTGCCTCCAAGGAGGGACAGCCGGGCAACATCTCAGGGATGCTGAAAGGGCTTGTCAGAGAGAGGCTCTCTGTTTCCCTGTTTTGGACCCTCTGCCTCTAGAGCGTCTGTTGTTGTTACCCCTCTGCCTCTAGGGTAAACTGACCACGTGAATCCAGTGACTCCTTGGGATTTATGGAACCACATTTTGCCACCTTTCTGTCCTTTGGGGTAAGGTCTAGAAGGGTGGAAAACGGACTCTCACGGCAGAAAGAGTCTTGCCGTCCTGCTCACACCTGGTCAAAGTTTCCTTCACTTGAGGGCCAAACAAAGCTGACCAATCAAAGGGAGAATTTGTGAAGGACGCCTTAAAGGGATCTGCAAAGTCACATAGCCGCATCCAGGCTTGTAGTCTAAGTTCCACACCTGTGCCTGCGGCCCTACTCGCCCATCAGCAGCATATGATATTAGCCGCATGGAGGGAGCAATGGAGGTAAGGGGGTTCCTAGCTGCGAAGCAATTTTTTTCTGAGCCCCTGCAGCTGTAGGATCCTGTACAACATCACCTAGCTCCTTAAGGATATCCCTTTGGAGTCTGGTGAAGTGACATAGGTAATTCAGCTAACTCATAGCAAAGGTCGCTGAGGAAAACATCCGCTTACTGCACCTATCCATGGTCCTAGAGTCCTTATTAGGAGGATGGGCGTACAGAAGGATCTGCAAGTTCCTTCTTGGTGGCAGCAGCCACCACCATGGCATCAGCGGGGACACCCTTAGTGAGGAATTGCTTATCACATGGGGCAGTAATAAATTTTGAAGGCCTCCTAGGGACTGGCTCTACAGAGTCAGGAGCAGCCCACTTCGGGCAATAACCTGCATAAGGGGTCGAAGGCTGAGACACCCAGGAGGTGGAGGGCCGAGATCAACGCCTCTAGGTATACTGACTCATCCTCAGAGGGATTGGTGGGCCAGTTTCCCTCTGTCTAAGGAGTTCTAGGATGTCTGAGAAGGAGACATCCTCAGAGGGGATCTTGGGGATCCCTCTGACTCATCTAAGTCAGTATCTGAAGTGATAGACTCGGGAGTCTACATGTTTCCTCTTACAGGTCCTCTTCCTAGGAGGATCTCCCAAACATCAGGAGAATCCTCGGAAGAGGGGATATTCCCAATGGGGAAACCTGAGGCGGAGGATCTCTGGGTCCTGTAGCAAGAGAAGTGGCAGAGATGTCAACAGGCACTATAGAGGGAGGAGCTAAGGGAACAGACTGCTGGCTGATACCCGTGGCCAGCACACTCTTCATCAATGCTCCCCTCCCAGGAAGGTCCGAGAGAACCTTCGAAGAGCTAGGAACTCCAGGGACCACCGAAGGGAAGTCTCCGAGGCAGATGTCGGAGCAGAGCTCACCAAGGCCGAGGCTCCATGGGAAGAGCGGGTTCGACAAGGGTCCATGCCACTCACCCCCTCGGAGGAGACCATGGAAGCCCGCCACCGAATCCCTCTAAGGAAGGTCTCAAGAGGAGATAAGAGTAGAGGCTGAAGGAACAGAAGGGGTATCTGTCCCTCAGCCGTAGCAGTAACCATTCGAAGACTCCAACTCCAAGCTCTGGGGTAGAGTTGAAGGAGGAACTGCAATGGGTGTGGACCAATAGCCGCGTCTGTTGAGACGGACTATGTAACATTTGGGCCAGTGCCTGTGACTTAAGTAATCTACTGACCACTCTCTAAATCATGGTCAGAAAGCTGGATGACCTTGAAGATCTCCGATGGCTCCGCTCTGAGAGGAGAGGTGAAGCCGGAGCCGAAAGTATCGGCCCAAGGAAGGAGACCTAGACCTCTTCCTCAAGGAGCCATCGGAACCGATGAAACTATTGAACCTGTCGGAGCCGACAACTTATCGGAGCCGACAGGTAGCTGATGCATCGGCTCCAGCCGAGCCGATACAGCCACAAAAGTAACGGTGTCGGAGCCGATCGGAGCCGACACCGATGCCTGAGCCACATGGTGGTCGGAGCCGACACCGGCGGTCGAATTAGAATCGGCACCGATAGCCATCGGTGCCGGGTTTAGTTAACCCAGAATCGGCTCCAGCCGAGCCGATCTCACTCTGAATGAGTCGGAGCGAGGCCGCAGGCTTGGACACAGAAGCCTGGGCCTTGGAAGACTTAGAAGTCTTGGATGGAGCCGACTTAGCCGAGAGCCCTCCGCAGAAGGCCCCTCAAAATCAGCTTATTTCTTCTTTCCTGCAGGACTCTCTGGCTGAAAGAATGACATATAGCACAGGAGTCCTGCAGGTGAAGAGGCCCCAGACAGTACAGGTAAGAAGTGTGACCGTCTGTCAGAGACATTTTCTGACAGCACGAAGTCACACTTCTTAAAGCCTGAGACCCTTTCTTTAGACATGGTGTAAAACACACAGACACACACACACCAGTCAAAGAAATTAAATTAAATATACCAAAAGGTATAACTAGTAAACACACACACACCCTAACAGGGGATGGGATGGGTGAAAGTCTGACTAAAAAGTAAGAAGAGACAGAGAATTTTCTGTCAGAAAAGGTTTAAAACTGATATAAAACTAACAATTAAGGGTTTTTTTGTTAAAAGGGGCTAAAATAGCAAAGTAGCAAATCACTTACCAGGAGCTGGTAAAAGGAGGACCTCATCAGCGAAGCGGCAAACGAGATCTGGGTACTTGCACCGCATGTGCATCATGGGGTAAAAGTGACTCGAGCTTAGCAGTGTGCGAGCCGAGGATCGGCTCCGAACCCATCAAGCAAGAATGAAGGCGAGATTGACAACTTAACATCAATGGTTTTGGCACTAGGCAAAAGCTTACTTCTATCTCTAGTCCTAATACAGTTGAAAATGTCTCTTCATTCAAATATCCAGGGATTTGGTTGGACCCCGTCCCCAATTTCCAACTCCAAATGGACTACATACAAAAAAAATCAACTCTCTCTCTTATTCTGGACTAATAGGAGCACCCCTTTTCTACGCAGACCATGCAGAAATGCCACAGGCAAAGCTGTCTTACTGGCTCAGCTAAGTCTATTGTCTCCCTCTGCTGCAGCCTCTAAAAGAAATGCATCCACCATTCAGTCCATCGCACATGCCATTTGCAGATTCATGACTCTCTCTCCCCAAGAACACCACTGCAAAGCTATTGCAAAATCTAACTTGCTAACTGTGAAACAATATGTTGACTTTCTACTTACTCTCAACTATTTAAACTTAAAGAATGATACTTTCTCCCAACTAACCTCCAGACAACATACATCCTTAGATATCTTAACCATTCTGCCCTTTCCTCCAAATCCCCAAACGAGACTTCACTGTATAGACCAGGTTTTCTCATTGTCTGGTCTCAAAGTTTGGGAATCTCTCCCTTCTTTTCTTAAAACATCATTCCTCTTACCCCATTTTCCAATCAGAAATAAAAGCATGTTTCAAGACTCTAGGAAAATGCAACTGCTATCTCTCTGATCAGGTCTATGTCATATAATCGAACTTCCAAAAATTCGAACACCATATGTTCGAACTTGGAAATTCGAAATATGACAACATCGAAACCTCAGAAGAGTGAATTTTTTCACAGGGAAAAAATTTGCTGTTCCGAAAAACACGCACACAACACAAGTACACCAAAAACCTAATAAACCTACACTAAACCTTACATACAGAACTATCTATGCACTAACCTTAACCCAAACCCTAACCCTAAGGTCTGCCACTATCACACATTTACCTTACCTGCACCCTAACCCTAAAGTCCGTCACTATTGCACACTTACCTTACCCGCACCCTAACCCTAAAGTCCGTCACACTCGCACACTTACCTTACCCGCACCCTAATCCCAACGTCCGTCACACTCCAACACTTACCTTAACCCGATCCATAACTTTGACACCACAGTGGAGAAAATGTCAAAGCCACAGAAACAGCCAACCAAATTCTTTCCCTGGGAAAGAATTCATATTTCTGCGGCTTCGACATTTTCATTTTTCAGACTTCCCCGTTCAACCTTCTCATATTTGGAAATCTAAATGGTCGATTAAATAACATAGACCCCTCTGATCATATAACTTAACGTCTTCATTCCCTTCTTTCCCACTACATACCTTCCTCTGACTTTTGTGATTCGTTTAGCATGCCAACTCTGATTTCCACTTTGTATATAATGCATGTATATGTTGTTTTTGTCATTCTGTACATAATTTCATGTGTCTATTGTCTTTATACTCTCAAGCTAAATATAATGACTTTATATGTATGTCTGTCTATTTTGCATTTTGTCATTCATTCTGTATATGACATATCTATTGCGTTTACCCTGGGTGTAGACCCAAATAGGACTAATGTGATAAGTGCTCCACCCCAAATAACAAATTCAAAATAAAAATAAAATACTAAGACCACAGATGCAAAGATACAGAACATTTATAAACCCTTCCTTTTTATTATCTGTATTGTGTTATGCTAATCCAAGGCCTTGTAGTAAGAGAAATGACTACTTCATCTGCCTGCTTTAGATGAGTTTCTGTGCATATCAACTGCAACTTTGATAAGCATTCTAATTTAGATGTGCCACCCAAGACTAGTCCAGATTTGCTAATGCAGTTTTGAATGGGCTCTTATCATGAGCTCTCCTTCTGTGTTAATACAGGCCAGTAATAGCGACTCTGTAAATATTCTTGTGATTTTCAGTTCACATCAGATGGATACATTTTTTTTGGTGGTAACCATAACTTTACAGTTTCATTAACTGTTATTAGAATGGCCCAGAGCAAACCCGCTGTTCCAGAATGGTGAATTTTATAGCATTTTACGCTGCATAGACTATTTCAGCTTCTGGTTACTTTTGGATGGATACTCAATCTATTGATAGACAGGGACTATTCCTTTTAATGACATTCCTCCCTAACACCATTAAGAACGTAATCATCCCTGCAAAGAGTAGTAGGCACAGTTAGGAATCATTTCTCTGAGAGTTTCATTTGGTGAATGGAAGGATGCATTCCTGGAAAATGTTCCTACTTCAGCCTATATAAGAACTGCATTGCAACCAATCAGCTCAAATCTAGTCTTCTCTTACTGCAGAACGGTTTAGTGAAAATTGTTTACAAATCAGCTATGCTGTCACATGCTGACATTGCAGTTAAACTATTTTTAAACTGGTAGAGTTATGAAATAGCCAATAACCAACAAAAGACAACTAAAGAATGTTTAAATGTGTCTGGAAAGGCAGAGGCATTGGAAGCTAAAACTCTATGGCTGCCAACTTCTCTGCTTGCATCATATAAAGGAAATACACTTTAGATGCCAATTCTGATTTGCTTAGCTTAACAACATTTCTTTGCTTATTCGTTGCTTTGATGCATCCTCAGATAAGGAAGTTATTCCAAAACATCTTCGTCTTTTGTGCACACTCCTTAAAGATGGAGGTAGCTTCCCTTAGATTTAGGGTCAATGTACTTATTATCTTTAAATTAAGCAGACTCGTTAATGTAGAAAAACACCATACATACAAGTTAATCTCATCAAATGGGAAAACTGCATATAAATAAAGCACTGATTAACTATTTCAAATATGCCTAGGATGAATTCTTTGTTCAAACATACTGTGATACAAAATTCAGAAAAATTCCCATTGTATACAAGGCACAACCTTAACCACAACATATATGCTGCAACCTACTCTATACTGGAAAGTCTGGTGCAAGAAGATTCTCAAAGCTCCCTGTAAACATACTCTTTCTCTGTGAATACACCACTCCCACACTTAAGCACCACTGGCATGCTAAAAATTGACCAGCAACCTTCTTTCATCGGAGACAAGAACTAAAGACTATAATGAACTTGGAGTAAAGCATCTCTGGACAAGAAGCTTAATGCAAATGATTAGACCTCCGTCTGTAAAGTTAAGGGCAATCTAGTTCTTTTCCCATCCCCATCCACCCACTCTTCCCACTTTTCCAAACTACTAACAAAAAGGGTGTATGGCAATTCCTCAGAATCACTTCCGTGGAGTACTGTACAGTCACAATGAGCGCATCTACAAAATAAAATGTCATACTCATGCAGAACTATTGTACATCTCCACATACATAAATATGCCAACTACAGGGTTACACAACACCATAAGTAAGGATAGATCTTGTGACTCCTTTAATACTGGGAGATCACAGACTCTGCATACTTAAACCATAAGGAAAAGCAATGACAGCATCCAATGACTTAGCACTGTCTTAGCATGCTGCATAATCAAGACAAATTCCCAACATTCCTTTAGAAAAATGACCAATACAAATCAGTGACTATCCAACTAGTATTTAGCAAAAGTATCTTTCTTACTCCATTACCCTCTTGTATGCTGAGCTACTCTCGTCTCCACCTCTAAATCACTCACATTTACACCACACACAAAGACTTCCACTATCCCAGGGGAATCACCAGTCAGTGAAGAATTAAGAAACTTGATTGGCATACTTGGTTTAATATCTGGATCACTAGAAAAAGAAATATGGACGTGCACACCCTGTTGCAAAAAAACAAAATCACTCAGAGAAAGTCCATCAACATAAACAAAAGAACAGTAACACTCAGCATTTCTCTAACTCTCTTTACATTCATTCTTTACATCTTCCTCCATGAGGATACTGAAAGCAATCCTAGAGCTACTAATTCTAACACTACCCATGCAAGCACTACCAATGCATCATGGAGTCTTTGGGCACTGAATTGCTCACATTCACACAACTTGCACAAGAAAACTTAAAGAATCAAACCCAGACAACAGTATGAAGCCCATATACACATTTATTCTTATCCTTCTAAGATAAACTGCCATCATGTACGTTCATGACTCAAAACATAATCTGACTGAAATTCAGAAATGCATAAAAGTGACCCATTGCATAAAATTTTAAATATACCAAACTTCTTTCATCATCTGAGGTAATAAACATTTATAAACATCTTCTCAGTGCATTAAAAACATACATGGTTACCACAGAGATCAGAAATATTTTTGATGAAGTACCCTTTTTTTCTTCACTTTCCAAGGCATGCATTAAATAGTTGCTGTCAGGCCAGTGTTTAGTAGAACATATTCCCCTGGCGAGCAGAAATAAGCAGGCCATGAAGGTCTGCGTGCATTTCCAAACATTTTATCCATCCAAATGTCAAAATACATTCAAAATGAAGATTACCAAAGTAATTACAGAGGGGGTGTTAACTTTATATGTTATTTACATGCATTAAGTGAATTTTCTGGGAAATAGTGTTTAAGCAGAAGAAAAATGGTCAAGACATCTGAAGATTTAAGTAAGCCATTCACATAGAAAACAGAGTGAAACAGTATAATTAATTAAGAATGTGTCCATACAACACAAAAATGTCTCTCCTGATCCTTAAAGATAGTGTTTGTGCAGCAAGCAGGGGCTAAAGAATTTTGTGAAAACTCTTGTTCCATTGGGTTTTTATCACCGCAATGTGTCCTGCTCATTTACGTTGCCTTCCTGTTACACATTTTTTGCAAATTATGGCCCCACACTGCAAAAGCTGAAACATTTAGTGATTCTTGTTTATATAGCAGCAGAGTTAAGATTAAACCCTGTACTATAACAGGGAACAGAACTACTTAAACATAGGAAAATTACTAAATTCCCATCTCTGCCCCTGTATCACTTCTGGCTAAATTGCTTTCTCTACTGTACTGTTCTTAACCCACACCTTCCTCTAACACAAATACTTACAATCACCTACAGTGTTAGTTGTCATTACATCACATTATTCTCATTACCTTTGAAAATAAATGCTTAAAACTTCTATTACCACCATGTAATTTTCTTCGAATCACTGTATAAACATGTTTATATTATAATTGACCTAGAAAATGCTTTAACTAACTGTGTATACTTGACAAAATGTGAATATTTTTTTTCTGGTCAAAATAGTTTTAATGTTACTGATTAACTCCAAAACTTGTTTTATTGTCAACCTACATGATCTTTGTTGGATTAACATCACATTGGCTGGAAGGACTGCACAGGGCAGATGTCAGTGATCAGAATATGTAGCATAAGAGCCTGGCCATCTCTAGTTTATCTCCATCTTGTATGAGTGGTGAGACACGCAGTGGGGCACATAGGTATGCTCAGAAGTGCCCCCTGCAATGCCCAAGGGGATATTATTGCAGATCTGGCAAGACTGTCACCCAGGAATAAGAATGAGGATACACTCCTTGTTCAGCAAACAGATGGTGCACCAGAGTCCTGGTTATCCTCACCAGCATCAGACAGAGGGTCAGGTTGAATCCTGGAAAGGATAATATGGGGTTTGTTAGACCTAGTGAATGAGAAAAGATACTGGCAGCAGCTGACTATTACATGCGATGAGAAAAAAATATTTTACTGCATTTTATCTGTGAAATATGTACATTTCTCTTCAACTGTGCAAGATTTTTTTTAATATAAATATTCCCTTTTTTGCCTTTTACTGTGGAGCTTTTCTCCCTGGAACTAGGCTGTAAAGGGGCTCCTGGTTCAGTCAGCCCTTCCTGGTAAATAAATTTAATCCAGTTATATGGGGACAATAAGAAACACTGCTCTTTTAGCCGCAGCAAACATGCAACAATTGGCAAGCTGCCTTTCCTCAACCATGTTTTAAGAGAGACATTTTCTGTGTGTATTAAAATAGTGCATTAGAGAGAATACCACATCTTGCAGACTATTCCACATATAATGTTTTCCATGCCGATTGTGTTGTACTTTATTTTAAAGCCTATTTTCAGACTACAGTTAAATAGCAATTCCAGAAGATGTGATAGGTCATATTTCATGCTGTTTAGAAGGAATCCTACCTGGGCCCATTGATCCAGTGCTCCTGGCCTTTGAGAGAGCCTTAAGGATGAGTTCCATGGTGATGGCATTGGGAGGGTTTTAAATACACATTCAACTATTTATCGTTAGCAATACCATACTTATCCTTTTAATTCATTTAAACTCAGCTCAAGTATATTTTTAATTTAATTCATTGTGCTTTTCAGCTTAATGTCAGCTTAAATTAATTTATTAAATGTTTATCCCACATTTAAATTCATGCTCCAAGTACAACATTCAATAATCAGTTCATTTATTAATCTGATTTTGAGTTTAGTATCAACATATTCACTCACTAACTAAAGGTACAATTTATACCTCAGGTACGAAGTGCAGGTATTGATTAAAAATGTAATACATAATATAATGCAGTATACTTTCAGGGTGCAAGAAACTCCATTTATTAGTATCATATACGTCATGCACTCTGGCTCAGTTTCTGCTTTGTGACAAGAAATCCACACCTGAACTGGTGCTAGTTGAGTCTTATCATACCACCTAGGGACGGGGTTATTTGGAGAAGATAATCCCTGGCTTGAGTCAGTTAATGCTTGGAGGGAGCGAAGAGAAGCCAATTATCGAGGTAGGAAAAGACCTAAAATCTCTGCAGCCACAGGTGAGCTGCCACTACTGTCTTGACTTTGGTAAACACTGGGCCGGGGGGGGGGGGGGGCACTGGTGAATCCAAAGGGAAGCTCCCAGCCAGAAGCGATGGAACCTCCAGGAGCATCTGTCCATCTTCATATGGTAAAATGCATCCTGGAGGTCCAATGAGCACATCCAGCTGTTCATCCGAAGAAAGGGCAGAATGGACTGAAGGGTGACCATCCTAAACTTTGTCTTGGCAATAGACAGGTTCAGGGTTGAAAGATCCAGGATGGGTCTTAAGTCCCCCATTTTCTTTGAAACCAAAAAGAACCTGGAATAAATGCCTGATCCGGGCTGGTCTGTGGGGGACCAGCTGGATAATTTGTTTTTCGAGCAACCTGGTGATTTCTATGGTCATCTCCTCCAGCTGACCAGGTGGAACATCCAGGAGGTGTTTCAATGGAGAGGGAGGATGAAGTATCCTCTGGATATGATCTGCAGCACCCAACAATCATTTGTAATGGATTCCTAGGCTGTTGGGTGCAGTGAAAGATGCTCCCTGACTGCCTCTAGAGATGAGCAGTCGGGCAATCCCACGTGACTGCTGGAAGGGTGCTGTCCAGGAAAGAATACAGAGACCCCTGGTTCTTCGGACCCCCTATGCCATGAGGGGGGCATCTGCCATATCCCCCTCTGCCCCTGGGGGAAGACAAATCCTGAGCATCTTAGGGTGAACCTGAGACTTCCAGAACCACAGCTTCTTGACCCCACATTGATTCCTTGAAAAGGATCTTTGTGGAGTGAAGATGCAGATCCCAATGGCAGACAAGGTCTTCCTGTCATCCTCACTCTGGGTTAATGTGTCACAAACCGTTTTTCCAAACAAGGTGGAACTGTCGAAGGGAGTGTTCATGAAAGATGCCTTGAAGGGCTCTGAAAAAGTGCAAAATAGGAGCCAGGCATGCCACCAAATGGCCTTACCTGTCCTTGCACCCCCAGAGGCACCCTTGGTAGCATAGGAGAGAAGCCTCATGGAAGTGTATGAAATAGCAGTGAGGGTGGCCATGCGGGAGGAGAAGACCTTCTCTTCTGCTGACATGGACCTGGGGCAGACTCCTTGACTCCCACTGCAGTCTGATTACATGTGCCAAATAATTCAGTGTGCATAAGGCAAAAGCGGCTGAAGTGTAGGCCCGCTTCCCAAAATGATCCATCGCCCTAGACTCCCTTTCTGAAGGGTGGACCAAGGAGTTCTCCTGAGCCAGCTCCATCTTAGTGGCCACAGCAACCACTATGGCATCAACTGGGGACCCCTTGGAGCAATGGAGCTTGTCTGATGGTGTAGACCATCCATCGTGTTGGTGAATGATCTCCATGATGTCCCCAAAGGAGACATCCTCCAGGGGTGATCGGGAGGAGCCCTCCCCTTCCTCCAAGTCTGTATAATTAGTGAGGGACTCCAGAAGGGAGTCCCAAGTGCCTCCTCTTGCACGTACTTTTCCGAGGGAGCTCCTTGGGGTAAACTCCAAGGAAGATTCAGAAGCTTTGAGGAGTTCCTGGATAGGAACCTCTTGGGGCAAACTGGCAAAAGGCTGTCACCTAAGGGGACAGGATGTAAGACTCCAAACCAGAAAGAGAGGGAGCCAGGGTGGAATCCAAGAACGAGAGTGTCAAGACTCTCGAAGGAGCCAAGAGGACCCTCTTCACCACCTCGAATGCCGAAGGTGAGCAGACCCCTGAAGGCAGATTGGCCAAGGCTGAGGCTGGAAGCTGCCTGGCCACCGTCCTCAGTGGGGGAGGGGACCAGAGCAGAGCCTCCTGCCACCCAAGCCCCAAAGGGAAGGGATGACTCTGAAAATCTCAACGTGAAAGCCATCCCCTCAGATCCAATACCGAAGCTATGGTTGCAAGAGTCAGTCCACTCCAAAAATGTCAGAGCCAAACCGCTAAAGGTAATGGTTGGGATTGAAGTATCAGGGACCATCGGCATCGACCCCTCAACACCCAGGAGCCTTGGACCCAAGGGCTCCAAAACTGAAGGTCGGATTGGAGAAGGAGAGATAGGGAGGAAGGCGGACTGCATGCTCCCGGCCCTGGAGAGGGATGGAGCAGGCAAGACTCCCAGCTTAATCCCTGTCCGAAGAAACTTCAACATCATTCTGTCCACCTCAGCTTCAGACAGGCTCTGAGTGGATGGGACTGAAGAAGCCACCAGCCAAGAATGACACCGAGGAGAAGGAGCGGTTGGGGACAGAGCCCAAGAGATCTCCAGCTCCGGGGAGAAGTGCGGAGAATGGAGCAGAGGAGAACTCCAGCTCAGATCCATCCGAGACCAGGAGTGAGGCTGAGCCGAGAAAGAGCGCTCTGCAGACCTCTTTCTAGGCAGATTCTGCTCTTTAGAATGGGCCTTCCCTCAGTCCCTGGACTTCTTGGCGGGAGTTTGAGTCCCAGAAACCAGGGAAAAGGAAGAAGAGGCCTCTGCAGGAGGTGGAATAGCACAGATAGAAACAAGTAGGAGGGAAAAAGACAAGGGAAAGAGAGAGAAAACTGCAGAAAAAGAACATTTACACTCTAAAGGAGCTCGGAGCAGTGGAAACCCATGCTCTTCAAAGGGAGCGGAAAACAAGATCTGGGGGAGGAGGGAGAGTAGGGCATTAGGGGTAGGCGAGGAGCTTGGACTTTGGATCTGATGCTGGAGTAAACGGCCGAGGACAACTGCCATTAACAGGCTTTACAATAAGAGGAAGAAATTGCTGATTAAGAGTAAAAGGTAGCAAGCCCTAAACTAGAAGTACTCCATCCTCAGCTTAAACAAGCAAATAAGACTTCTTGTGAAGTCCTCCAAAGAAAACTACTTATCCAAATTAGCTTCCTCAACTAAAAGACAACCATAAAGTGTTCTTTAGTTGCGTCCAAAACCTAAAAGGAAAAGCCCAGATTTATGCCAAACCTGGTAATTAATGATACCACAAACACTGAGCCTGTGGACATAGCTAACCTGTTGGCCGACATGTTCTATGAAAACGTCACACCCCTGTCTTCACGACACGTACCCCATGACATCCCTACCACCTGCTGCCTACCTTGTATCTCCAAAGAGCAGGTTGTAAACACCCTCTCTAAGGCCAAAAACACAGTAAATATGGGACCTGATAACATCCCTGGTTGTGTCCTCCATGGGATCCAACAAGAACTGGAAGCACTACTGGGTACTCTCTTCAATCATAGTCTAAGCACTGGCTTTGTCCCAGATGACTGGAGAACAGCCACCATTATTACCTTATACAAACGTGGGGCTTCCACTGATCCCAGGAACGACAGACCTATTAGCCTGGCTAGCCTTATCTGCAAGGCCATGGAGTGAATCATGAGGGGAAATCTGTACATACACCCTACTTAGACTTGGCCAAGGCTTTTGACACTATCCCGCTGTCAGGCATCATTGACAAACTCACCAAGCTAGGTATCAACCCTTATATCATTACATGGGTCCTAAACTGTCTCACTGATGGAACACATATAGTCAAAATAGTAGAATCCACCTAAAACAGTAGACCTATAACAAGTGGTGTTCCACAGGGATCAGTCCTGGGACCTCTACTGTTTGGAATCCATTTCTATTATGTACAAGCAAAAACTAAAGGTCTGTGGCTGACAGTTTGCCAATGACTGCAAATTGGGAGTGGTCATAGAATTTCCAAATGATGTCTACATCCTGCAAGAGGTTCTTACACAAACAAATGATTGGCGTCAAAGTCATGGTCTTAAACTCAATGCAAAAAATGTGTTATCTCTTTCAGTAAGAGTGATATTCCTGCTAACTACCACATCAATAGCAACACCCTAAGTATGCACTCAGTGGGGGCAGACCTGTGCACACAGGTTGACAGCAATCTAACCTTTGATCACCGTGTCTCCACAGTGATAAGAAAAGGGCATTCTATGTTGCTCATCTCATAAGCGAGGGCATTGCCACTAGAAAAAAGAAGTTATAACCTCCCTGTACTGTTCCTCTCATCAGGCCAATTGAGTACAACCACCCTTTTGGTATGTATGGTACCAAGCAACTGCACCAACTGGAGAAAAGTACAGTTTTGTACCTACCATAAATGTAGATGTTCGAGGATCCACATTGCTGCAGTCCTAACTAGTGGGTAGTCCGCTGTCCAGTCGGCCTGAATACCAAAGTATATGGCTGACGTCGGTCAGGGCGCATTTGACTGACGTCAGTACGTCAGGGTACTAATGCGCATGACCGACGTCATATCCTCAGTCTTTTCTTGCCCCAGATGTCAGAAGACCCTGAAAAGATAAGGCCAAAACCAAAAACTCCAAACATACCTGCACCAAAAATATGTACAATATATACAAAATTACCAGAATATAACCTCACCTACACAACCACCCCTAAACACAGAGGGAAGGAGGGAGGAATTGGACTGCAGCAATGTGGATCCTCGAACATCTACATTTATGGTAGGTACAAAACTGTACTATGTTCTTCATTCCACATTGCTGCAGTCCTAACTATTGGGTAGAATCCCAAAGCAGAGGTAAGGGAGGCTGGCAAATCATAAGGAAGCAGGAACTGACAACATGCCTTGCAAAATAGCTGTGGCAAAACCAGCCCTAGACTTAGAGTAGAGAGGAAGGTGATAATGCTTAGAGAAAGTATGCACTGAACTCCAAGTAGCTGCCTCCAAAATATCCTTAGTTGCCACCCCTTAGAAATGCTGTTGAAGTGGCAGTAGCCCTAGTGGAATGAGGCCTAATCCCAGCTGGAATCTCCTTGCCATGATGGGAATAACAAAATGCAATGCAAAACCCAATCCACCTAGAAATAGTTTGTTTTGACACAGGCTTGCCCTCAGAACCCAAAGCAAAAGAAACAAACAACTGCTGAGACTGCCTAAAATCCTTAGTCCTGCTCAAATAATAACGCAATTGCCTGTGTACATCTAAAGTGTGCAAAATCTTTTCCCCTTTATTTTGGGGATCTGCATAAAAAGTAGGCAAATGAATAGTTTGGTTTAAAGCCACACTAGAAACCACCTTAGGCATAAAGGAAGGATTAGTACGTAAAGATACCCTATCCTTATGAAAAATCAAAAAAGGCTCTACCGCCATAAGGGCCTGCAACTCAGAAACCCTTCTTGCAGAAGTAATGGCCAACAAAAAGCAGTCTTCCATGACAAGTATTTCAATTCAGCAGTAGCCGCAGGCTCAAAAGGTTGTAGAGTAAGTTTCTCCAACACAAAATTGAGATCCCAAGCAGGAGTAGGAGCTCTACGTGGGGTCTTATATTCTTTGCCCCTCTAAGAAATTGCTTGAACAAAGGATGCGAAAACAATGGTGGGTCACAATCATAGTGAGCTGAAATTGCTGCAGCATGAATCTTAATGGAAGAGAAAGACAAACCTTTGTCCAATAACTCAGTAAGATATTGAAGAGCCACACTCAAATTAGGCTCAGAAATCTCCAAATTGTTTGCTGCACTCCAAAATAAAAATCTCTTCCATTTTTCTGCGTACACTTTCCTTGTACTAGGTCTTCTGGCTTCCATAATCACATTTAAAACTTGTTGAGGAAGTTGAGACCTGCTGTCTTTCAAAACAGAATATGCCAGGCTGTTAGATGAAGAGAGTGAAGCTTGACATTGAGCAGGTGACCGTCCCTCTGAGACAACAGGTGTGGAATCAAGGGTAAAGGCCATGGAGGCTTCCTTACCAGACTCCTCAGTAATGGGTACCAGTGCTGCTGAGGCCAATCTGGAGCTATTAAAATCATCCTTGGCTTGTCTTGTCTGACCTTTAGAAGCACCTTTGGGAGAAGAGGCAGAGGTGGAAAAGCATACACATGAAGATTTTTCCAACTGAAAGAAAGAGCATCCACTTTCCAAGCTGTGTGATGAAACCTCTTTGTGCAAAACTTTGGCAGCTGGTGGTTTAGTGGAGAAGCGAACAGATCTATGTCTGAGTTCCCCATGACACTGTCAATTTTGAAATACATGAAGATCCAGTTTCCACTGTGGGGATCCATGATTTGTCTGCTTAACACATCTGCTAAGGAGTTCTGTGCTCCGGCAGAAACCTTGCCTGAAGAGTTAGTTGCAAGCTGAGCGCAGTCTCCCATAAAATCATTGCTTGCCTGCACAATGGGTAAGAATGTGTTCCCCCTTGTTTGTTGATGTACCACATGACAGTCGTGTTGTCTGTTAGAATTAACACCTGCCCTGGAAGAAGTAACTCCTTGAAAGCCATTAATGCAAACTGGACTGCTAACATCTCTTTCATGTTGATATGTAGATGCTGTAGTCTGGCAGGCCACTTGTCTTGTATCCACTTTCCATTTAGATGAGCTCCCCAAGCAATGTCTGAGGCATCTGTCGTTAGAATCTGACTCGCCTCTGGCCGGGTCACAGAGAGTCCCTTGTTTAGGTGACATTCCTGAGCCCACCACAAAATTCCTTTGAATGCAAGGTATTATTTGAATGACAGTGTCCAAATCCTGGCAGTGCTGTGTCCATACATTTTGAGATACCATTGCAGCTTCCTCATATGCAGTTTGGCATTGGGAAGCACCAGAATACAAGATGCCATGAACCCTAAGGCTTGAAGGACTGTCCTTGCAGTCAGCCCGGACTGAAGAGATAGTTGATGGAAGTAACTGGAAAGATTATTTTGTTTGTCCGGGGTTAAAAGGCCATCTGGGCTGCTGTATTCAGTCTCACACCCAGAAAGCACATGTCTTGAGAGGGTACTAGACTGGACTTTATTTCGTTCACAGAATACCCTAGGCATCTTAGCACTGCTATGACATAATCCAAATGCTGTAGAAGGTCTTCCTTTTCTTGAGCTAGAATCAGGCAGTCGTCCAAGTAAGGATAGATTTGAATTCCTTTTAGCCTGAAGTAAGCTATCACTGAGCCAGAACCTTTGTGAATACTCTGGGCGCAGTGGATAAGCCAAAGGGCAATGCAGAGAACTGATAATGAGAATTTCCAGCTCGAAAACGCAGATACTTCCTGCAACTTAGTCTTATAGGCACATGAAGGTAAGCTTCCTTGAGATCTAAAGTTACCATCCAGTGATCTTTGCCCAGCAGAGGTAAAAGCTGTTGTAACGCCAACATTTTGAACTTGGGAATGTCCAGATAAGTGTTGAGGATAGATAAATCCAAAATTGGTCTCCACGTGTTCCCTTTTTCGGTACTAGGAACAGGCAAGAATAAAATCCTAGGCCCCTTTCTGGCACAGGAACTGGCTGAATGGCCCCTATTTGGAGCAACAGAGATATTTGCTTGTGAGCCTCTTTTCTTTGTAGAGGAGGAATGTCTGGCATGCCTTTGAAAGGAGGCAAGGTATGGAAATAAAACCTGTAACCGTGGTGAATGATATCCAGAACCCATCTGTCTTGGGTAATTAAATCCCAATTTTCTTTGAAAAGAGACAGCCTTCCTCCCAAAGGTGCTGCCAGGCGGGAATGTACTGGCAGCTGAAAAGGCAGGTCATTGGGTCTGCTTACGAAGGACTGACCCCTGCCCTCACCAGAAGTCTGAGCAGGGGAACTCCTGTCCTAGGCCTAAAAGAACCTTGAGCTCTGCCCCTACCACGTCTAGACCTACCCCTAGACTGGGAATCATAAGCAGGATAAGTCCATCCCTTAGTAGGCCAATTTCTACTAAACTTGGAGGCTGCACCTGCAAAAATCCTTAACAGTTTGCATAGACTTAGCCTTGTCCTCCATTTTCTTTAAAACTGCTTCCACAGGCGAACCAAACAACACATCAGACTGCAAAGGAGCATCCAAAATCCGTGTTTTAACATGCTCAGCTAAATTCTGATCTCTGAACCAGGCATGCCTACGAAGAACAGAACCAGTGGCAGCCACCCTCGAGGAGGCCTGCACAGCATCAAAACCACACTGCAAGGAATGTTTACCTACCTGTTCAGACACATGAACTAAATCCTGCAACTCTTTACACTCAATTCCTTCTGCCAGAGCATCCACCTTAGATTTCAATTGTGAAAGGAGGTAATTCTGATATTTTAACATGTGAAACTGACAATTCAACGCCCTCATGGCTAAAGTGGAAGAAGTATACACTTTCTTTCCCCATCTATCCAAAGCCCTTGCCTCTTTATCAGGAGGAACAGGATTTTTAACAACAGAGGCCTTCACTCCTTTAGGCCCCTGAGAGACAGTTTCCGGTCTGCCCTAGGACTCTTAAAAAGATACTTATGAGCTTCAGGCACCCTATAGTACCTATCCGGTTTAACTGGGGCAGGAGGCAAAGAATCAGGATTCAGGGAAGCTTCTGCAAAACATCTTCCACCACATTCAGAACAGGAGGTATAGCTAAAGGCCTATGCTGGGGTAAAACCAGAATTCCCTAAGCCTCTTCCTGGAATCAGAGAAATCTTGACCTTCCCATTTAAAATGCTCCCTCATGGAATGCAGAGTCTCTGAAAATGAAAAATCCTCAGGAGGAGAAGCTGAAGGAGTAGAATCATCCACATCAGAATCAGAATAAGGAGGATACTCCTGCAAGTCTTCAGCCAAGACTCAGAAGCCTCGAACATTGCTCAAAACTCTCAAACTCAGGTTCCACCCTAGGCCTCTTATCAGGAGGGGCATAGAACCTCTAATCATAGTAATCAAATCCTCTGCCATTTTAAGCATATGTTTCTTAGGCAAAGACCCTGAAGCACTAGGAGAAACCCCCACTGAAGCTAAACTTGGCCTGCCTCTCAAAGAAGCCTTGGAAACAGAAGGGGAGGCTCTAACCACCTTAGGAAGAGAGGGAAGAACAGCCACCTGAGAAGCCCCTCAGCCTGGCCTACTTCCTGAGAGGATACATCCTGTAACAGTAAAGTCTCTCCTGAGACTCCAAAGAAACACCTGGCAGAACCTCCGCTCCACTGAGTTTTCTAAAGAACCGACGCCAGGGACTGTCGGTTCTTCCACTCTAGGCTTTGCTGCTTTATCCTTGCGCTTTTGGCGAAGCGGGCGCCGGAGCATCCACGGCATTTTATAATTACAACGCTTCCCAAAAACTAACCTAGCACAGTCTAACCTTCTCTTAATAGTGCGCTTGTTAAATCTAGCACAAGAGCGGCATCCAACAACGCCGTGCTCAGGCCCTAAACAAGGTATACACAAAGTATGGTAATCCCTATGAGGTATCTGTTTCCCACAAGAAATACAGTTATTCACTTTTTCTGACATCCGGTTAAATACTGAGGCAAGAAAACCAAAATATTCCCCAACGGGGTACTTAGCCAACTTTGATTCGGTCTGAAACTCTGACTTCAGAAACTTTCAGAACGCCAACCTGCACTCGCAAAATTGCTTCTGCATCGGACCATGCGGCAAAAAAGACTGAGGATATGACGTCGGTCATGCGCATTAGTACCCTGACGTACAGACGTCAGTCTAATGCGCCCTGACCGACGTCAGCCATATACTTTGGTATTCGGGCCGACTGGACAGCGGACTACCCAATAGTTAGGACTGCAGCAATGTGGAATGAAGAACATCCACAAAGGTTCCTCACAAGGAAAATTCAAGGTCTTCAGTGTCTGTCCTATGTGGATCATCTGAAATCACAGTCACTTTGTTTCATACAAACTATTCAGAAGCAATCTCTGCCTTGCATATAAGGCAATCTCTGACCCTACAATTTTGGAAATGCTGCATATCCGCAAGTCAAATGGTATACAGGTAACTCACTCTAAAGACCTTAACCTGGTATGTGACATTATAGAACCTGCTGGAGGGACAGATTTGTCTCCCAGAGGTTACCACCCATTTGGAACAGATCCCACTTCATGTCAAACAGAGGACCTCATTGGCCCTCTTCAAACACAATCTGGATTGGTGGATGGGTAACCATAAATTCACCCCAGGTGTTCCACCTGTGTCCCTCTTGAACATGGACATTAGGTGCTGATCATTGAAATAAGTGTAAAATTTATCTACGCTTGTAAGGGCCCTAGGACCATTTGCCTAGTAACTTCCTATGATCCTATGAACTTCAGAATATCTGCCTAAATACTTCATCCATAAATCATCAGGGTCTATTTATTAGTCTCCCCTCAAGTATCTGGCAGTGCCCTGTATAGATGCAGACAACTTGAGTTGACATTTTTGCAGTAAAAGCACCATTGAAATTTCACCAATACCTAGTTGCACACAGGACAACTAGTTGGCACTGACAAGCACTGCCCACAGAGTTGCAACCAGAAACTCCTGACATGACTTTATATTCTCACTCTGTCTAATCAATAAAAAAGAGATTGCTGCCATGGATATGAACTTTCCCCACTATCTCCATTACCAGCTTGGTGAATATGGGCATCCTGAGTCAGTGTAAAACTGTCTCATGTTCACTGACAACCAGTTAACTCTCAAGCTAATATGGTATGTGTAAGATGGTGGCAATGTTCTCACATAAAAGCATTTTTAATATTAGTAAGGTTGTCAGTAGTACACACGCTGCACCCATCACACACAGTTCACATAGACCCACATACGCTGAGGCACTTAAATGTAACCTTTCTAAACCACAAAGTACATATAACAAATGCCCTCAGCAGCCACAAACACGCTCTTTCAAAACACCACCTACATCAGCACATACAGGCACATCTCATAGAGCCTCTACTTCTAAGCCCATAAGGCAAGCCATCACACAGTCCAACATTCTGGTCATTGCAGACTCCATTGTGAGACACAGTGATGTCCCTCCCACCAGGCTGGGTAAGAAGAAAGTCACAGTCACTTGCTTATCAGGGGATTGGATCTGCCACATTAGAACACACTCAGGTCATTGGACCACAAGTACCAGTATGACGCAGTCATAGTCCATGTCGGTGTAAATGACCCGAGACATATTTTCCTAGACTATATGAAGAGAGACATCATGGGGCTCTCAGAATGAATGTCCCAGGCTGGTATAATCCTAGCAGTGAGCAGCATTTCACCTTGTCCAAGGATGATACCACAATACAACAAAAGATGACAGACTTTAATAATTGACTTTGTTTCTGGTGTCATTCTAAGGGGGTACAATGTTTGTCAGCAAGGACTGAGATTGTCAGACCATGTTGCTTTGCCAGTGACAGTCTGCACCTGTCCCCTCTAGGCTTTCCAATATTAACTAAAACATTGTCCTTCCTTATAGTGCATTTCTTTCCGACACATCAGTTCAAAATCAAAAATTTCTAGAGGTGTTAATGCTAGGAATCTAAGCAAAAAACTCACTCCCTAGAAGCTGTCTTTACCCTAGAGAATGCTGGCATCTATGGAGTCACTCAGACATGGTTTAAAACTGAGGACACCACATTGACAGTGCCAGGTTATAATCCCTTTCACACATTTAGACCAGCTACTACACAGGCAGGTGCCAAAGGTGGGGGTGTCTCGATTTGCATCAGAAATAAATATACCTCAAGACTGGTCAAACAGGACAATGCACTTGAGCTTCCCCACATTCAAATCACCATAGGCAAAATCCAATACCACTTCCTTGCAAACTATAGGTCCCCCTCTATGACCCAGAAACCAATAACATGTATTTAAACTTATTGGAAACAGCATCCAACCCAATACCATAATCATGGGCGACTTTAATTACCCCACTACCAATTTCAAAATGATATATGGTTCCAAAGGAATGCTCGGGTGTAGCAGTGTAAAGTATCTAAAATTAGCTGCAAGTAAACTGTAGATGAACACTAATAACTGCCTTAAAAGTAAATTTCTGATGAAGTCTTGTTATTTTAGACTGTTCATCTCAGCTAATTTTACAGTTCCTGTGTTTTCTTTTTATAAAATTATATATGGCCCCAAAAATACAGGTGGTGAGATTCCTGTATTTTGTAAATGCAAACTCCTTGGACAAGACCATCAATACACCAACCAGTGGTGCAACCGTACTGGATCTCATCCTCACTGATATGGGAGAGTGCTGCAACCCCCCATTGTAATGTCTTCTCTGGTAAGATCAGATCACAAAATGGTCTCCTTTGAAATACAAATAAAACTGGAACCCCAGCTAACCTTGGAATATTCAGGAGCTACTCTAAGGCTAACTTCCTACTATTAACTGATATCCTGGCAAAATGTCAAGTCCCCATAAACCCAGAGAACACTGCTGCCTATGCAGAACTGTTCACAGAAACTCTCTATAAACATGTTAATAGTTTCATAGAGGCAGCTGTACCCACAAGGAAGAAGTACAGAACTAACCCAAAACAAACCACCATGGTGGAATCACATCATCAACATGCTGCATAACAGAAGGAAGAAAATCATGGAAAAAAACTAGGACAAGGTAGCATCAAGCAGAATAAAAGCACTCAAACGTAAACAACTCAGAGGACAAATAAAATCTACCATAACCAATTTTGAGGTAAATTTAGCCTCCCAGGCCAAGGACAACCACAGGGCATTCTTTAGCTATGCCTGCAACCTCAAAGGCAATACACAATTATGTGCAGAGCTCATTGTTAATGGAGTCACCTATACTGAGACAGAATATATAGTAAACCTACTGGCCAAGAAATTCAGCTCCAACTTTAACCTCTCTGCACCCCCTCAACCTTCCCTCAGGAAATTCCATCAAATATAACTCCCACTGCCATCAGTATGGAACTCATCCTTAAGGCTCTCTAAAAGGCCAAGAACACTGCATCAATGGGCCCAGATAATATCCCAGGATTCCTTCTAAACAGCATGGAATATGACCTATCTGGCCCTCTGGAATTGCTATTTAACTGTAGTCTCCAAAAAGGCTTTATGCCTCATGAATGGAGAACAGCAACAGTCATCCCTCTGTCCAAAGCTGGGCCATCTACAGACCCATAAGTATCACTAGTCTTGTATGCAAAGCCATGGAAAGAATTGTAATGGAAATGATCAATAATAACATAGGAAATCTAAAGACACTTAACCCAACTCAATTCGGTTTCGGCAAAGACAGGTCATGTCTACTCAGCCTGGTGGACTTCTTTGAGAAGATCACCAAAACAATGGATGAGGGCAAAATGTTCACACTACATACCTTGACCTGGCCGTGGCATTTGACAATACCCCTCTTGGGCATTTTTGCCAAACTCAGGAGGCTAGTTACAAACCCTTATGTTACCCGGTGGGATAGCCAAGCTGGCTCACAGATAGGACATAGGAAGTTAGAGCTGGGGAGTCAACCTCTACAAAGAGGCCAGTCACAAGTGGAATCCCTAAGGGATTGATCCTGGGACCACTCTTTTTTCTCATTTACTTCTCTGAAGTCAAGGCCTATATCAGTGACCTCTGGCTGATTAAAATTTGAGAATAACTGCAAATTAGGAGCTGTTATTAAATCCCACCACCTACATAAATGTTCTCCAGGAAGGGTTGACACAAATAAATATCTAGTGTCAGAGCCACGGACTAAAAACTAATCATCAAGAAATGCATAACAGTATCCTAAAAGTCATCATTCATCCCTGGTAACTGTCATATGGACAACACACCTCTAAGAGCTGACCCAGCAGTCAGGGACTTGAGTACACATATAGACAGTAATCTAGCCATTGACTATCATGTGTCTATAGTAGTGAGGAAATCATTCTATGTTGTGCAACTTATAACCAAAGGCTTGGCATCTAGGTCCAAGGAAGTCATTATTCCATTGCATTCGGCATTCATCAGACCCATACCTCTCAACCTGGAAACATCAAAAATATGGACAAAGGCCCATGAAAGGTAGGTGCAACTAGCCAAAAATCTGTACGCTGATTAACAAAATTTGCATATATAAATTATATAACCCACCCACTCAGACGGAGTTCTGGGATGCCAACATTCGAACACAAATTGAACAGACAAAATATTAAACACAAAATATAACCAGAAGAATAGCGTTTTATTTATATTAACATATGAAATTGTATCAAACCTTGAATGTGTGTAAAAAACTAACAATTTACTTTTATAAA
The DNA here is from genome assembly GCF_019279795.1 of Protopterus annectens. Taxonomy (NCBI): domain Eukaryota; kingdom Metazoa; phylum Chordata; order Ceratodontiformes; family Protopteridae; genus Protopterus; species Protopterus annectens. The sequence goes on along the minus strand of NC_056738.1, from coordinate 277,379,843 downwards.
AATCAATTGACTGCTACACACACTCATATTAAGTAACACAAAATATAACCAAAACAGCACCCCAAATCTCCCACTACCATGACCTGTAAACCCTACTAAAGCCACAGCCATTTTCTTCCTGATGGCATGACTGCAGAAATATTGTAAAAGTAGCCGACTCCAAATACAGCTCCAGACAAATGGAGTACCTTAGGGTTCAGTCCTGGGACCGCTCTTGTTTAACATCTACTTCTCTGAAGTACAGACCAACACTAAGGGACTCTGGCTAACAAAGTTCACAGATGACTGCAAACTGGGAGCCATTACTGAATCCCCAAATGATGTGGATATTCTACAAAAGGGTCTTACAGAAACAAATGCTTGGTGCCAGAGCCATGGGCTCAAGCTCAATGCCAAGAAATGTATACTTATCCCCTTTGGGAAAAAACATGTACCTGTGAATTACCACATAGGTGGCAGTACACTAAACACCAAAAGTGTGATAAGAGACTTGGGGACAAAGGTGGACAGCGGTCTCACCTTCGATAACCACATCGCTACAACAGTCTGGAAATCCTTCTATGTGGCACACCTCATCACTAAGGGCTTTTCATCCAGAAAAAAGGATGTCATTGTCCCACTGTATTCATCCCTCATTAGACCCATTATCGAATACAACACCCAGTTTGGTATGCACCTCTCAAGACATCTGCAATAACTGAAAGGGCTGCAGAAATAACTCACTAAAAGAATCACAGGCCTAAAGCAGATGCCTTATGCTAACCGTCTAAAAAAACTCCACCTATACTCTGTCGCACATCGTCTACTCAGAGGCGATCTCTGCTCAACATACAAGGTCATGTCAAACCCAGAGCTGTTGGACATGTTGCACTTAAAGAAATCCCAATCCCCTCAGAGATACACACTCCATACATCTAAACCTTATCATCACAATGAACAAAATATGCTGGAGGGATAGGTTCCTGACCCAGAGACTCCCCAGACTCTGGAATAGACTGCCCATACATGTCAAGCAGAGCGACTCTTTGGCCCTCTTCAAAAGGAACCTTGATGATTGGATGGGAGATAGGAAATTCACCCCAGGGATCACGTCAGTTGCTCTACTAGACAGGGGTCTAGGGAAGTAAATACTGTGGGAAGAAATAGCCAGGGAATTGTTATGGCTAGGCTTGTAGAGGCCCTAGGGCTGATAGCCTAGTACCAACCTATGAACATCAAAATATCTCATTATTTATTTAAATGTATCCACTGCAAGCACAAATGTTAAAAGAAAGGCATCAACGTATTGAGCATGGAACATGACACAGTTGTCCTCTTAACTGACATGTAACACATAAAATCTTTTCTCTGTGTTATACAAGCTTAGCTACCTAGCCCATGGTTATTCAAATTAATTTAGAAGACAAGTTACTGGGACATCACAACAAACATGCCATTTTATTAACTTTAAGCTACCACAGCAAAGTCTTAACACCAGCCTACACCCTATTCAAAAGGTTGGCATTAAGGGGAAATCACTATCATGCTACAAACTGTCATTCATTGTACAGTGCAAAGAAAGCTATTGTGCAAAGTTTAATAACTCAAAAAATGTAAAGACAGTCTTAATCATAATAAAAAGTAGATGATGTATCGATGTGTGCATGAAACAGGGACATATTCCCATATAGGAAAAGCAGCATCTTGTCCTGTGCCACCAAAACAGTACTGTGTAGTCACTCCACTATCAGCATTAGAAAAGGCTCTAAAGGCTGAAATCAAGCAACCTCTGAAGTTAAACAAAAACACATTTACATGGGAGGAAATCTCATGTTTGTGAATAAAATTTAAGTGTTTGTTTCAGGCATGAGTATAAGGCTTAGAGACAGCAGTATTCTCTGACCCTGGCTATAGCAAAAGACTGAATACTCACTAATAATACCCAGAGATCCTGCGTTTCCTTACTCGATATGTTTTGGTTACAACTTACAAGTAACAATCTTTATTTAGCGTGCTGTATCCATGGTTTTACTTCTTTCACTCACTAAAAAAGAAGTTATGTACTCACCATAACGTTCCATGTTTGTTGTCCTTGATCTCGCCTTCCTTCTTGCTGTTTGGGTTCGGAGCCGATCCTCGGATCCGACTCGGCGATATACTATAGCTCGAGAGCTTTTACTGGCTCGAGGCTAGCCCCTATCCCAGCACACCTAGCAGTAGTTACCCAGATCTCGTTTGTTATAACCCAACACTAGACCATATAAATAAACAAGAGTTATACTCTACTTCACATATCTGATGACACCTACATATAAAGGTGTGACCCCTCCACAATAGTAATAGTAGTAGACTGAGACTAAGTGTAAGGTATGGTATAAATGAAACCCAGCCAGTATAACCAATAAAACTTTTAGTTATGTACTTACCATAACTTTAGATGTTTGGGATCCATCTCGCCTACATTCTCTACTGATGGGTTCGGAGCCGATTCTCGGCTCCGACTCGGCACGCTATACTATAGAGCGAAGTCTCTAATTGGCTGAGCTATTCTGCATCCCAGGATGCACCACTACTACCTCCCCAGATCTTGTTTGTCCGCACACATGCACACACACATAGACAGTTGATATAACATTGCCAGGTGTTTCAAGATGAAACGGTTAAACTGAACCGTCCGGTCTCTTCTGATCTCCAAGGCAGGGGGAAGGAGGGTGGGTTATTATGAATGTAGGCGAGATGGATCCCAAACATCTAAAGTTATGGTAAGTACATAACTAAAAGATGTTATGTGATCCTATCTCGCCTATATTCTGTACTGATGGGACAGCGTCCCTAGCACCTGATTCCTGGGTGGCTCACTGGAAAACACTCCTGAGAACTGTGGAACCGAAGGAAGCTCACCCCCGAGATGCCACATCCAATTTGTAATGAGAAATGAAGGTATGAGGAGAAGACCAGGTAGCCGCAGCACAAATGTCACTAATGGCAAGCTTGGAATGAAAGGCTGTCGAAGTAGCCATAGCCCTAGCAGAATGAGCTTTCACAGTGGTTGTAAGCTCTCTATTAGAAAGAAGGTAAGTATGACTGATACAGCCTCTGATCCACTTGGCAATAGTGACCTTCATGATGGCTTTGCCCAATTTATTGTCCGAAAAGAACACAAACAACTGATCTGTTTTCCGTGTTTGGTGCGTCCTATCTAAATAGAAACGCAATTGCCTGTGAACATCCAATGAGTGGAAGATGTATTCCGCTCTGAGTAGTTTGGGAAGAAAACTGGGAGTTCCAATGACTGTTGAAGACAAAAACTAGAACAAACTTTGGGAACAAAGGATGGATTAGGCCTGAGGGATACTCTATCCTTGTGAAAAACCAGGTACGGTGGTTTGACACATAGGGCTTGAAGTTCCGAAACTCTTCTGGCTGATGTAATTGCCACCAAAAAAGCAGTCTTCCAAGAAAGAAATTTCAAGTCACAAGTTGCTGCCGGTTTGAAGGGGGAAGAGGTCAAAGCACCTAATATGAAATTAAGATCCCACGGTGGAGCGGGATGAGAAATCGGAGGTCGTAGCAGCCCAGCACCTTTCATGAAGGCTTTACACAACTTATTGCTCATCAAAGGTGGGTCTATACTTTCATGAAAATTAGAAATAGCTGCCAATTGAACCTTGATGGTAGAGACTGAAGAGCCTTGATTGAATAAAGAAGCTAAAAACTTCAAAACTTCTGACATCGAGGCAGTAATGGGATCTAATCCCCGGAGTTGGGACCAAATAGCGAATCTCTTCCATTTGTTGTTATACATTTTTTTAGTCGAAGTCTTGTGGGCCGAGGACAAGATATGTATGACTTCCAAATCCAAAACATGGTTCCTGACTATGGTCGGAAGTGGAGGAGCCAAGCTGTTAACCTCAATGAGTGAAGGGACTGATGAAGCTGTCCCAACTGGTGGATCAAGAGGTCTGGAATCTGGTCCAGGAACCATGGACCGTCCAGTGCATATTTCTGAAGAAAGGGCAGCCAGACTTGATGAGGCCAGTATGGGGCAACTAAAATCATCTTGCTCTGCAAGTGAATCACCTTCTGGATCACCCTGGGAAGAAGGGGAACCGGTGGAAAGGCGTACAGTAGGCCGGTGGGCCAAGCTTGGACTAGGGCGTCCTTGGGAAACTCCCCCGGAACTGGGGTAAGAGAGAAGAACTGTTGACATTTTGTGTTGAAAGGAGTTGCAAAGAGGTTGCAACAAGGATTTCCCCATCTTCTGAAAATCTGAGTTGCCACTCTATCGTTCAGAAACCAGAATAGCGAGAATAGTTCTGCTCAGTCTGTCGGCTATTACATTGGATCTCCCCGGAATGTGTGTTGCTACCAAGAAACGGTTGGTTGCAATCGCCCAATCCCATACTTTCATGGTCTCTCTGCAAAGGGGGTAGGACCTGGTCCCTCCCTGCTTGTTCAAGTACCAGATTACTGACATGTTGTCGGACTGAATGGCAATCATGCCCTGGGGGAGGTAACTGTGTAGTGCTTGTAGCGATAGAAGCACCGCCCTCATTTCCAGTATGTTGATATGGAGGGAACTCTCGTCGGAGTGCCACTTGCCTTGGACTGACCTGCCCAGGTAATGTCCCCCCCCCACCCCATCTGGGAGGCGTCCATAGTCAAAGTGGCCACTGGAGGAGGGGGAACGAAGGGTTGCCCCTGATCCAGGTTGGAGGAAAGAAGCCACCAACGGAAGTCCTCTTTGCACGTCTCCGTGATCATAATGAGGTGACTGAGAGGGAGATCCTGATAAGACCACTGGACTGACAGGAGCCACTGGAAAATCCTCATATGCAATCTTGCTAAGGGAACTAGGAGAATGGTAGCTTACATGGAACCCAACAGTTGTAGGACCATCCTGGCTGGGGCTCGGCATTTGAAGAGCAATGCTCGGACTTGAGATTGTAATATTTCTATCCTCTCTGTAGGAAGGTAGACCCGCATTTGCTTTGAGTCTATCTCTACTCCGATAAACCGTATGCACTGAGATGGCAGCAACACAGACTTTTCCCAATTGAAGGTGATTCCTAGGGAGTTGCCTAGAGATATAGTGGCTGCTAGGTTCTGTAAGAGTAGACGCCTGGAAGTGGCAGTTAGGAGCCAGTCGTCTAGGTATGGAAACACCTGGAATCCTAGACTTCTCAGGTGAGCAGTCACCACCGCCAAACATTTGGTGAACACCCTGGGGGCTGTGGTGAGACCAAAGGGCAGTGCACGGAACTGGAAATGACTGTCTCCCAGGCTGAAGCTCAAGTGTCTCCTGGACGCCTGATCTACCAGGATATGATAATAGGCGTCCTTGAGATCTATGGAGCACATCCAAACACCTTCCTCCAGCAGCGGGAGAATAGATTGTAAGGTGACCATCCGGAACTTGGACTTCTTGACAGAATGGTTGAGTTTGCTGAGATCCAAGATGGGCCTCATGTCCCCAGTCTTTTTTGGCACCAAAAAGAATCTTGAGTAAGTCCCTAATCCGGTCTGGTCTTCGGGGACCGGTTGGATGACTCCTTTTTGAAGCAGCTTTGAAATTTCAATGGCTGCGAGATCCCGTTGACTGGGTGGTGGGTCCGTGATTTTCCGAGATGGTGGGGGGGCTGAGAAAAGGGGATGTTGTAACCTCCGGCAATGATCCGGAGCACCCATCGGTCCTGAGTGATATTCTCCCAGGCCTTTAGGTGCCTCGAAAAACGACCCCTGACTGGCTCCGGAGTGGCGCAGTAGGGCAATCCTTCAGGGATGCTGGAAGGTTGAGGAGCCACGAAAGGACTCGCGGTCTCCAGTGTTGCGGGGGCCTCTGCCGCCTCTGGGACGGCGTCTTCCTGAAAAATTTCCCCCTCCTCTGCCTCTAGAAGGGGGATCATCCTGCTGTGAGGGGTAAGTCTTCTAAGATTTGCGGAACCACATTTTCCCCCCTCTTCTAGCCTTGGGATAAGGCCGGAAGGGAGTGGAAAACCATGCCCCTACAGCAGTCAAAGTCTTACCCTCTTGTTCACAGTGGGTCAAGGTGTCCTTTACCTTGGATCCAAACAAGGAGGACCCATCAAAGGGAGCGTCGGCAAAGGAAGATTGGAAGGCCTCCGCAAAATGACACAGGCAGAGCCAGGCTTGTCTCCGTAGAGCAACACCTGTACCCGCTGCTCTACTCGCCCCTTCGGCCGCATATGAAATGAGCCTCATGGACGAGTTTGATATAGATGATAGAGTAGCCAACTGAGAGCTAACCGTCTGGGCCAACTGCTCAGGTAGGTTACCAGAGAGGGTATCTGAAAGTTCCTTGACCAGATCCCTCTGAAGTCTGGTGAAGTGCGTCAGATAATTCAGAGACCTTAAAGTAAAGGCTGCTGAAGTAAGGGTGCGCTTCTCGTACCGATCCATACTCCTGGACTCTTTATTAGGAGGATGGACGGACGTCGAAGCCTCTGCCACATCTTGCTGGGTAGCAGATGCCACCACCAGGGCATCTACGGGCACACCTTTAGATAAGAAATCCTTTTCAGGGGGGGCTGACAGAAATTTATTCGGGCGATCTGGCACCGGTTCCACAGAATCCGGGTGCTCCCACGCCCTTCGAGAGATCAAATCCAGGAGCTCATCGAAGGGCGGAGACACCCAGGAGGCAGAAGGCTGAGCCCCGAAGGCCTTGAGGAATACCGACTCCTCAGCGGAAGTGGGTTTGGACTGTCAGTCGCCTCGTTGCTTGAGGATTTCCAAGATGTCCACGAAGGAGACATCATCCGAGGACGACTTGGGGGACCCCTCCGCATCATCGAGGTCGGTGTCCGAGGTGAGAGACTCATCAGGTGAGTCAACATGCTTCCTCTTGCACTGTCTCTTCCTGGGAGGTTCTTCTGAAGAAGCCTCGGAAGGACCCCCAGGAAGGGAGGAATCCCCAATGGGGGTGACCTCAGGCCCCAGGGCTCCGCTGTCTTGAGACAGGGGGACAACAAAGGAACTAGTCTCCATGCCAAGGGAAGGTGCCGGAGAGATGGTGGAGGTAGCCAAGGAAGATTTGGCCAAAGCACTCCTCATGGCCCTGAAGGCCAGACCCCCCCAAGTCCTGGGAAGGTCCGACCCCCGAGGCCACAACAGTAGACGGCACTCCCGCAGCCAACGCACTGAGGGAGGCTCGGAACCGAAACCATCGGACCCGAAGCGTCACCCCCGGGGCCGACCGAGGAGGTCCGTGTACCGAACTCTGACCCGAAGGTCAGGGTTGGAGTAAGGGTCGGAGCCAACCCGGAAACCACCACCGGCTCCACCAGCACCGACTTCAACGGTGCCGAGGCTGTTGGAGGAGGAACCAAGACAACAGGGTGGACAATCGGCTCCGGAGCCGACTGGGCTGGAGCCAAGACTAACTTATGGAAGACTGGAGACTGAAACAGCCTTTGAAGCACCCTGTCTATATCCGAACTGGACATCCTCGAAGACCGAGAAGAGACCGATCGGGCCCGAGTTGACTTCTCCGCCAGTTCCGAAAGACTGGGGGACCGGCTCCGAATAGTCTCAAGCAGTATCGGCGCTGAGGGTGATTCCACCAGCACAGCAATTTCCCTCGGAGCCGACGGGGACTTCGGCGCCGAGGTAGAAGAGTCTGAGCGAGTGACCTTTCTCGGCTCCGAAACCAATGGAGCCGGAGAAGGTGACCCGCCTCTCGATGCTCGAGTGCTCGGCTTCGAAGACAGAGGAGTCGAGGCTGGAGGCATCGAGGCAGACCGTTCCGACCTCGGCTCCGAAGTCCGTGGAGCCGACGGAGAAGCCTGCCTTGATTTCTTTGCTGTCGGCTCCGACGGACTGGTCAGAGCCGAAGACTTCTTCTTCCTGGAAGGGGAGGGGGAAGAAGATAAAGCCTCCTCAAAAAAGGGGTGATGAGCCCCTTCAATATCAATTTGTTTTTCCTCTCTTGGAGGACACGAGAAGAAAAGGCATGGCATACACTACACGACTCTTGAAGGTGTTTAGGACCTAGGCAATAAACACATAGAGAGTGGTCATCCGTGATTGACATCTTGTACCCACACTTGGTACATTTTTTAAAACCCGAAGGCCTATGCTCCTTCGACATCTCTACAAAGACACACTACCAAAAACAGACTAGGACAAAAACTACCACAGAGGTACCAAATCCCTCTAATTTAAACAGGATAGGCCCACAGGCAGAAACTATAACACAGCTCTGGCAGAGCGTGAGGGCAAGGCCCCTCTAACTAAAACGGGACCTTGACGTTAGAAAAAAAATAATTACTACACAAATATTAAGCAACACAAGGGTATAACACAGTTTGAAGTAGAGCACGAGGAAACCTCTACTAAATAAAGTGGGAACCTAGCGCTAACAAAATTCACACAAACTTTCCACAAAAAACCACTAGAAACGACAAGTAGCTGTTAAAACAGCTTTTTGGTGAAAAATTAGAAAATTTCTGACAGAAAATTAGTCAGTAAATAGTACTTAGCCCAGCCAAGTCGAGACCACGTCTATTGCTATCAAGCGGCAAACGAGATCTGGGGAAGTAGTAGTGGTGCATCCTGGGATGCAGAATAGCTCAGCCAATTAGAGACTTCGCTCTATAGTATAGCTACGGCTCTGAACCCATCAGTACAGAATGTAGGCGAGATAGGATCACATAACATCAAGGGATTCCTCTCGATCCTCCAGGAAGGGGGAAGGAGGGTGGGATGCAGGAAGGAAGGCGAGATCCAGGACAACAAACATGGAACTTTATGGTAAGTACATAACTTATTTATGTTATGTTGTCCATATCTCGCCTTCATTCTTGCTGTTTGGGACAGTGTCCCCAGCACCAGATTCTTGAGTGGCTCACTGGAAAAAACTCTTCAGGACTGTGGAACCAAAGGATGGCCTGTTCCGGGAGGCCACATCTACTTTGCAATGAGTGATAAAGGTATGAGGATTAGCCCATGTAGCTACTGCACAGATCGAATCCAAAGGCAATCTGGCTTGAAAGGCAACTGAGGTAGACAAGGCCCTTGTTCAGTGCCCTTTAACTTTCCCTGGGAGTTTTTCATTATGCAACTTGTATACATGTTTTATAGTGTCTGAAAGTCACCTTTGAGACCGCACAACCTCTTTTATTGTCAGCAATGGATATGAACAATAGGTCAGATTTTCTAAAGTCCTTGGTTCTGTGTAAATAGAAATGTAACGGTCTATGATTGTCCAGTTTGATGAAGCTTATACTCTGCCTTGTTGCTATGATTGGGGAAGAACACAGGAAGCTCTATAGATTGATTCAAATTGTAGCCAGAACATACCTTGAGTAAGAAGGAGGGGTTGGTTCCGAGAGAAATCCAATCTTTCTGGAAAATCAAGTAAGTGGGACGAATAGATAAGGCCTGTAATTCTGAAACCCTTCTAGCTGAGGTAATTGCAACCAAGAAAAGTGTCTTCCAAGTCAGAAATTTGAGCAGACAAGAAGCAGATGGTTCGAAGGGAGGAAGAATCAGAGCATCTAAAACTAAATTTAGATTCCAGGGGGGGAGAGGTTCTCTTATCGGTGGTCTTAATAGGGTAGTACCTCTTAGGAATGCCTTGCATAACCTATGGGTCATGATATTGGAACACATTTCTCCCATATGGAAATTAGAAAGAGCAGCTAACTGTACTCGGATAGTAGCTGCAGCTGCTTCTTGGTCAAAGGTTTCAGCAAGAAATTCAAGAATCTTTGAAATGGGAGCAGTAAAGGGATCAACCTGATTTTTAACTGCCCAACAGGAGAACCTCTTCCCTTTACTAACATAAAGTCTCCTAGTAGTGGGCTTATGGGAGGAAATCAAAGTGTTGAACTCAGGGGCAGCTCATGCTATTGGGCTGCAGGACTGCAGCCCCCCCCCCAGATGTAAAACAGAAAAGAAAAGTAAATAAAAAAAGAAAAAGAAAAGTAAAACAAAAAGAAATTAATCGTGAGTCAAGTCCCGGAACATCATGCATGTGCACTCACGGCATTTCCCAATATCCAGACTGCTGGTGAACCTGTCTGGAGAAATATCTAGACTGCTGGTAAACCAGTCTGGAGCATGCACACAGAATCCAGACGGTCTCACCAGCAGTCCAGATTAGGAAGACAACATGCAACAGCAGAGATGCCAGAAGTCTATGCAGTTACAACTGCATAGACTGGAAGAGGATCGGACTGCAATATCTGCAGGCTGGGTAGTACCCAGCTTGCTCTCATGGGAAGAAAGGAGTTGCTCTCATTGCTGGAGCATGTGCACAGAATCCAGATTGCAATCGAGTTTACTGCAGGAAGTTGTTTTTGTGTGTGTGTGTGTGTGTGTGTGTGTGTGTGTGTGTGTGTGTGTGTGTGTGTGAGTAATATTTTTCAGAAAGTACATGGTAACATAAAACATTTTATTCTAGCAATTTTCTAAGTTTATACGATCAATATTTGAAATTTGTCCCTATTTTTGAGGCTGTATTTCCCCATTATTGGCTTTGTGCAGTTTTTTTTTGTGCTAAGAGGTCGAGAGCTATGGTGAGAACTGAATTCACTGAATATATTTGGGGCTGTATTCCACCATTACTGGCTTTGTGCAGTTTTTTTTGTTCTAAGAGGTTGAGAGCCATGGTGAGAACTGCTAAATAGGTTCATAGGTTGGTACTAGGCTATCAGCCCTAGGGCCTATACAAGCCCAGCCATAACAATTCCCTGGCTATTTCTTCCCACACTGTTTACTTACCTGGACCCCTGTCTATAGCCATTTAAGTTTCAGTCTTCCTCTCTTTCAAAAAGCAGCTGATTTGGCAGAGTGGTATGTTGCTCTGACTATAATGCACAGGGTTCTGGGTTCACAACTTGGCAGTGAAATGCATGAAGGTAGCACAGCATTTTATTCTAGCAGCTGTCCAAGGTTATACAAGCAATGTTTAAAATGTGTCCCCGATTTTTGGGCTTTTGGACCCCCCCCAATAAATTTTGTCTTTTTCCAGATTTCTTGTGCTCATGTGCTACAAAGTTGAGAGATACACGAGTGTCCAGTGGATTTTACAAGGCGGTAAGAGCTTCAGAGGAAGAGAAGTTTAGTGCTGCTTATGCTGAATTAGCTTGCATTGTTAATAGCACAACAGGTAGTGTACTTGCTTTCAATGCAGAAAGCAGTGGGTTCTACTCCCACAGTATGTAGATGCATTGCTGATACTGTACTGTGTTGTAATTTTAAAGGGGTGGATGCTGCAGTCCTGAGACTGTCCTCTTTCACGGCGATATCTATTAACTATGAACCTGTTATCAGTTTGCCATCCATTCCCTATTGCAATATTATTAGCTTATCATTTAACAGGCACTTTATTTGTAGGTGAAACAATGAAATATAAAATAGTTTGTTAGCAGCAACCTCTTCATTAGTTACAGATCTCTTAAATGTGGAATTATTTAGATGACTTTTACTTCTGCAGAGATTGTGCATATTTACTGATACTGGTGGATTGTAGAAGTCTGAGTAGACTTTTACGATGGAAATGTTCTGAATTGGGCAATTTTGTCATTATTGGTGCATGCATTTTATTTCATTGTTTACTGGAAAAATGTTCAAAACAGTAAATTTAAAATGCCCTCTAACAACTGTTCGATATAATACGAGGAATATAATTTAATACAATCTGGAAGGTGTATCAAAAAACACATGCATGTTTCGTGTGCAAGGGGCCTATAATTTGAAAACAGCCCAAAGTTAATCTTTATCCACCACTGGCCAGATGTATTTTCTTTGAATGTGGGTTTCAATGCTGTTTCAATGACTGTGAGTTTCAAGGGCAAAGAAGTTTTAATGCTAACTCTATTTTCATTGTGAGACTGCATTTCTTTGTTTAGCAATGTCTATTAGTGTTTGTACTGTAAAATGTAAAATAAAACTTTTAAATGAAATCCAAATCATCATAGAAATTAAGCAGTATGCACATTACAGTGTTTATGGTAAATGGGGTGAAATAGCCAAGTAATGGGACGTTGGATTGTCTGCAGTGGGGAGGCAGGCCCCATTATGACCCTGATTTTATGACGGGGGAATGGCAGCAAACTCATAGACTGCCTCGGCTAAACTATAACTCTCAACTGTCCAGATGTTCACAGAATGAATAGATTTTTGCTTCTTATTTTTGGTTTGTTCTATAAAATTTGTGGTTTTCTGGCAAATCATTTAGGAATGAAGTCACTAAATAATGACAGACATTGAGTTTCAGACTTCATACTATTCAGAAAAATGCATGCTAAAGCAAGACCTGTTATTCTATCAACTGTATAAGTTTATACAACATCAATTTTTACTACTATCTGCATGTTCCCTCAATATATTTGGCCTTGTCCAGATTTCCTGCGTTGAGATGTACACACAAATAAATCACTTTACAGAATTAGGTATATCCAAACCTCTCAATCATCCCTGACTTTGGCTGAAAATGTTGCTCTCCCCCTAATAATCTCTTCGCAGAAGTAGAAATCAGTGTAGTGATCAGCATTATAGATTACTTTTATTTCAGAAATGCATGTAGATTCTCTTAATTTGTCAGCTGCTCAACTTAACAGTACTGTAGGTTGAGAGTCCTGAAGTGCTTGCAACGCCAGGAGCACTGCTCTCATCTCCAGGACACTGATGTGCAAGTGGTACACGTGTTCCTGCCAAATCCCTTAAACAGCCTGTCCCAGATAATGCCCCCACACCCTATCTGGGAAGTGTCCATGGTCACTGTGGCTACAGGTTGAGGGGGGGGAGGGTAGAAATGGCCTGCCTATTGTCACCATAGGGGAGTGAAGCCACCACTCCAGATCCCTTTTGCAGGATTCCATGATCAAAATCTGATGTGATATGGGTAAGTCCTGGAATGACTATTGTGCAAATAAAAGCTACTACAGAATTTTCATGTGGAAGTGAGCCATAGGGACCAGAGTGATTACCGCCACCATAGAACTCAGGACCTTCAGGACAAATCTTGCTTGAATTCTATTTTGTGTGAACAGCATGACAACTTGGCAACAGATTGTTAATACTCTTTCTTGAGGCAGCTCTGCTATCATGGCCCTTGTATCAATCTGCCCCTATAAAGGTAATATATTGACACGGCAACAAGGCAGATTTTTCATAGTTTATGGTGATCTCAAGTTGAGAACAAGAGCGGATTGTGTATTCCCTTGCCCTTATTAGTTGATGCTCGGTGGTGGCAGTAAGGAGCCAGTCGTCTAGATATGGAAACACCAGAAACCTTGATGCCTCAGGTGAGCCGCAACTACTGCCATGCATTTGGTGAACACCCTGGGGCTGTGGTAACACCAAAGGGTAGTGCCCTGAATTGGTAATGACTGGCTCCCAACCAGAAGCAGAGGAACCTTTTGGAGTGCTTGTCCATATTTGTGTGGTAATACGCATCCTGAAGCTCTATTGAGCACATCTAGTCATTATTTCCTAAAAACGAAAGAATGGACTGTACAGTGACCATCAGGAATTTCATTTGTCGAACTGATTTGTTCAACACACTGAGATCCAAAATTGGTCTCCAGTCCCTTGTCTTTTTTGGCACTAAAAAGAATCTTGTGTAAACTCCGGATCCTCTCTGGTCTGATGGGACGTCTTAGATGAGCTTGTCTAGCAGTTATTGAATTTCTAGAACTGCTGTTCCCTCTGACTGGCTGGAACATCAGGGATTTTTTTTTTGAATATGGGGAGAAGATGGGAAAAGGATATAGTATAACCTCCAAATATGATCCATTGCACCCAAGAATCTGATGTTCACCCAGGTGTTTTGGTGTAAGGATAAGTGTCCCCTGACTGCCTCCAGAGGATGACAATCAGGCCTCCTTTCAGGAATGATGAAAGGACTTAGGAAGGAGACCTTAAAGCCCTGGTTTTGTGGACCATCTCTGCCACATGGGGGGATCTTCCATTATGGTTTCCTCACTGCCCTTGGGAGGACTGCCTACACATGTGTCCTGGAAAGGCCCTTGGGATTTTTTGAACCATATCTTTCCGCCATTCCTTGGACTCATAGAAAAGGGTCTTTGGGGGGGAATGGCAAAACGTATGCCCACAGCAGAAAGGTCTTACCATCCTTCTCACACCTGGATAGCTTCTCTTACTTTTGGGCCAAAGACAATCCGTCAAAAGGTGCAATGACAAATGAAGTCACATAAGTGCATCCAGGTGTATATCCTTATGGCTACCCCTAAACCTGCCACTCTGGAGGTCCTTCAGCTACCTGAACAATGAGCCCCATGGACAAGTTTGACACAGACCTAAGGGTGGCCAACTGGGAAGCAATCTTCTCTTGGACTTCCTCAGTAACAGATCCTGCCAAGGTATCGGACAATTCTTTGATGAGATCACTTTACAGTCTGGTGAAATGTACCAGGAAATTCAAAGACCTTAAGGCGAAGGTCGATGGTGTAAACTCTCTTCCCAAATCTATGCATTGCCTGAGATTCTCTGATGGGTGGGTGGATGGATAAATTAACTCTCCTCAGGGAGTTCCTTTTTCATGTTGGTCGCTACAACCATGCATCTACTGCTACACCTTTAGCCCAAAATTCCTTATCTTTGGGAGCAGATAAAATTTTGCCTGGTCTCTTGGGGATGGGTTCAATGGTATCTAGAGCCTTCCACACCTGCTGGGAAATCAACTGAATGAGTTCATCAGCAAGCAGAATCACTCAAGAAGTAGATGGCAGAGTGCCAAAAGCCTGCAAGTAAACGGTTTCCTCTGGGGAAGGGTTTTGGGACTTCCAGCCACCCCTCTGTTTCAAGATTTCTAGGATGTCTCCAAATGAAAACATCATCAGAGGTGACCCTGGGGCCCTTCCCATTCATCAAAATCAGTGTCTTCCATGACCAATTTCTATGGGGAATGTAAGTGCTTCCTCTTGCACTTCTTCTGAGGAACTTCTTCAGGAGGATAGTGTGGATAAGTATCAGAAGTTGACAGAATGTTTTCTGAGATTCCATGAGATTTTGGCACTTGCTGTCCCAATGAAGAGTCCGGTTGAATAAATGGGTGTGAAGATTGTATCGGTTCCGAGGGGAAGGAGCCGACTGAATCACTGTAAGAGACAAGGCCCTGTCCACTGCCCTGAAGGCTGGACCTCCCCAAAGAGGGGAAGGAGCCTGGAACTGAGGTAGACTACCTCGGAACAGAGGTCACTTCCACTCAGAGGAAACTTCCCCAAAACAGAATTTGGAGCTGTACTAAACCATGCCGATGCTCCAAGGTACATGGATACCTCTGAAAAGATCTGAGTCAATCTCTGCCACTCGAAACTGGCAGGGCAGATACAGCCCTGGGAGGACTCCACTTCCAATAAAAGCGAAGAACTCAGGGTACTGACTGATTCCGAAGAAATACAAATTCTACAGTCAGTGCCACACAACTCCAAACTGTAAACTCCAAAACCTTGGTGTAAGTCAGAGGAGGAGTGGTTAAAAGGATGAATGAATTCTCAGCTCCTAAACTCAAAGAAGTCAGAGCTGAAGGGAGTCCTGTAAGACCTCTTAACCACAAAATTTTATTCACCAATCTCTCCACGTCTAGCTCTGCAAGGCTTTTGGTGGAACAGACAAAAGACAGAGAGGGAGATTTTGGTCTTTGAAGAAAGACCTCAGGAAGCTCACCCACAAAGGGTTCTATACATGGAGAGTAACTCATCCTGGATAAAACTTCTTGCTGTGTAATATCCAGAGTCTGCACCGAAACAGTCACTGCCAATAAAGTGGAAGGTAAAGTCTCCTGTGCCAAAATCTTCAGTGTCGAGGGTTTTATCACAGTAGTGGCAGTAGGTGCCGGGGATTTGCTCTGTACCAAAGTCTTTAAGCCAGAGTCCTTTAGAGCTGATGAACTCTTCTGAACAGAGGATTTATGTTTCTTAGGTGTTGGTGCTGACAAAGTCCTCTTTTTACCCTTCTCCAAGGAAGATGAGGAAGAAGGGGATGAAATACCTGTTTTGCTTTTATCTGTAGCAGATATGGCTTCAAAGGCAGAAGGGATCAAACCTTATAAAATCAGTTTGTTTTTCTCTCAATGAGTGCTTTATGGCTAAAACCACAAGAGATACTGCAGTCTTCCTGTAAATGAACAGAAAGCAAACAATACACACATAGTAGATGTAAGTCAGATAAGGAAGGGACCTTAGCTTTGTCAGCCATGATATAAAAAATGGGCTGGAAGGTGTGCACACATACACACACGAAAGGAGAGAAAAAATTTTTTTTTTTTTTTTTTAAATAGGACAGGAGAGGGAAGAAAACTATCGGCAATAGTTAAAGAAATATAGAGTGAAAAGACTAGACTTAAGGAGAATTTAGAAGATTTTAGAATATTTTACCACAGAAAAATAGTACCTAAGCTCAAGAGCTCTGGTGAATGCATCTGTCTGGAAAAGTGGCAAATGAGATCAGAGGTATTTGGGAGAGCTGGATTATGGGTACAGGTGAAGCTAGATACTTTTTGTTCAGTGCGAGCTGTAGTAATTGCTGAGTTGGTTCCGATATCAGAACCAAACCCCATAGTGCAAGGATAAAATCAAAATTGATATCAGGTGCAGTGTTTTACTGACTATAGTTTTTTAACTGTTGTCTATTTTTTTAAAATAAATAAGATCTATAGTCTACTATTCCTTCAAGGTGGAAGTGAGTTTTATTCCTCCTATACCTTTTTAAGGCACACAGCAGTAGATAACCATTACAGAGGACTGTGCGGATGTTCTGTCCTGTAATAGGCCTGTTATTAGGTAAGACAGTTCAGCTACTATGCGTGTTGTCCTTAGATTTATGTCCTTATTTTTACTACTGTACATAGTAATCATAGATTTACTGGTGTGTACTTCAATCACATAGCAGCTGATTTTGTAATGATTTTAATTCTATGAGGAGGCAATACTCAAGTGTTAATGCCTGTGTTGCTTGCCAGAATCAAGCCTAAGATATGTTGTACCATATGTTCAAAACTTTGCAAGCTAGATAAAATTATAGTACACATGAGTTCTCTTTTGCCATAGTTGCATTTCAATTTCTCTGTATGAGTATAGGAAAATGAGCAGCAGGCCTTTCAATGTTTATATCTGCATATTGTTGATTTTAAAATAATTAATTGTGTACATTACAAGTGAAACTTATTTCATATGTGACAGTACTCAAGTCAGTAAGCTGAAGCATAATGTACTGGCTTTTCTGTACATCAGTACCTCTCCAGACAGGTTTATTGATCTACAGCACAGTTCTCCACAATGCAGACACAGAGTGCAGTATTTCCTCCTGCTCTGTCAAAATACGGACTCTTATCCCCAACAAAATGCCATACCGAAGAATGCACATGTGCCCAGAAAGTCTTTATTCATTTGTAACTGATGTCTCTCAAGGCTTAGTTTTCTGGGAAAGCAAATCTTCCTGACCAAAATTACTGACAGCCCCCATGGTCAGCATTGTTCTGGTGTTCTCCCCTTTCTTGTGTTTTTTGTTCTTCCTTCATTTTACTTTGGCTGATATCTTCTCAGCCAGTATATCCCTCAGTGGAAATGTCTAACCCTTAACCACTTTCAATGGCCAGCTCCCTCTAGTCTCACCTCTCCGCACATACCAACTGCCATCATTCTCAAAACCTCTCTACCCTACCTCAGAATTCTAAACCCTTCAATTCTGTTCACCCTACAGGCAACTTGCTTCTTTCCTATCCCACTATTTACTCCTTCCACACTCTCATACTAGTCTCTGATCACTCTTGCTTGACGCTTGCATTCACAGAGCAGACATATTCACTAACCTGGAGTAGCCATATCATTCTGGGTGGAAAAAGACGTTCTCCTGCACTTCCATGATCCAAAGGGGACTTGATACTTTTGCTTCAGTTACTGCTGTGTTTTTCGATTTATGCTCGTACTTCCGATGCTATGTATCACTTTGGTTCAGCAAAACTGACAATACTGCATTTTATTTATTCCTGCTTCCTTCACTGCTCTGTCAGTATTCCCTCATGTTCATCCCACTGTTCTCCTTTTACACATCTCCAAAATTCCCTCTTCATTTCTTCAGTAAGCTCTTGCTATTTTTTCCAGTCTGTAATGCCATCCATGTCTGTTCCCTCTACTTATTACTACAAGAGGCTACCCCCATCATCTTTTTCAGCTACAATTTTGCTGTGTCGACATCCATAGCATTTCCACTTATTACTACCAAGCACTTTTGTCTCTTCCCATCTTCACCCATGGCATCCAGCCATGACCAAGCTGTGCTTTTAGGTTCATAGTTTCATAGATTACTATTAGGCTAACTGCCCTTATGAGACATTTTAAGCTTAGCCAATTATCCCATGTAAGAATCAAACCCTGCACTTTGTGTCTGTAAGGTAAACACCTTAACCATTATGCCAACCTCCCAGCTATATTTTTAAGTTGGATCTGTGTACATTTTCTAGATCCTGCTGCACCTAGAATGTGTCTGTCTCCAATAACAATCCAAAAACACTTATAGCACCCTCTGTGGCTGTTACTTGGCATTCTCCCATCTCTCATTCTCTTCAGCTTCCACTTTTACTATACTGCCACCACTTACTGCAAATAGGGAGTGGCCATCCTTCCTATCACTGTGGGTAGACCCCATTTCCTGAGGAACCCCCCATGAGGTAATCCTCCGATGACAAATCTAAACCAGTCTTTCATTTTCATTTGTCAAGCACAATGCAGCCCTCCCTGTACAATATAGGAGTTTCTCCGTCATCTCTGAAGTACTGCACATAATCTTTAGTTGTAAAGGATCATAGATAACCTCTTCAATTTCTTTTAAACAATGGCCTCTTCTCCAGTCCCACTTCTGGACCACACTTGTTAACTTGCAGTAATTAAGAGTACCAGCAAACAGGAGTTGACATTAATTTAGATATATCTGAACCTCTCTTCCCTCAGACTGTGTTACTTAATATTGAGAAGCGGCCTTAGGTCAACTGGTGCCCTAGGCAAAAGGGCTCCACGGCACCACCCACCACACCTCCTGGTCTACCTACACCAAATAAATATTGGAAAAGCACCCCTGCTAGAGCGGCCACCTAGTTGGCCTATGACTTGCTATACAATCTCAGCTTGACAGCTAAATGGCACAGTCATTACATAATCATATTTCTTGCCAGTTTCTTTTCTTCTACACAAACTGTGCAGCATGCTGTCCTGCTGTGCTAAAATAAACACTCCTTATAATACTACAGACTAAAGAATGTGTGCGCACCCAGAATATCTAGTCATCTGGACTATCTCAAGGCTCAGTTTTCTGCATAAGCAAATCTTCCTGACCAAAATTATATGTAGGTCCCATGGCTAAGGCCTTCATACTTTGTTACACACAAATATAGCTTTCCTATTTTTACGGAGGCTGCTCATCAGTGGAAAGTCTCATCGAGAACTACTTTCAATGGCAAGCTCTTTCTAATACCAAGTATCTTGTTCTTAGTCTGTGTACACTTCCCCACTTCTATATCCTCATATCTAATTTCTTTTCATCCCACTGACAACTTGCCTCTTCCCTACCTCCCCATGGTCTCCAAACAGTCTCTGCAGACTCTTGCATTCACAGAAAACACAATGCATGCATAGATGGTTATTCGCACTGATCTGGAGTAGCCATACCATTCTTGGTAGGTTAAACACACACTGCTCCTACACCCTATCCTCTATCCCACCCACTCTGCTCCTACACCCTACCCTCTATCCCACCCACTCTGCTTTTGTCTAAGTTTATATAATTTCAGACATATCTTGCTTGATCTCATTTCCAGAACACAACCACCTCCCTCACCCTCAGTAAAGCTCCACATACAATATCCAATTCACTCTCCCACACTTTCCCAAGCAATGCCATGTAGCAAGATCTTAATTAAGTAAACAAAACTATTTAAATTCATGACACAGTGTCAGGTGCTAATGAGTTCCAGGCTTTAGGAAGGTTGTAACTTAAAGTTAAATCACCACGTCTACTCATGGCCTGGGCAATGCTTATAGGGGTTGCACAAGATGGTCTCAGGGTTCTGACAGACTGATTTCAGCTTCTGTGGAGATTTGTATGTATGAATTGCATTTGAAAATGTAGCATCTTTTGTTTAAGGTTTAAGCCATGCAATACTATTTGGTACTTCCCAATGATGTATACCAGGGTGTATATTAGCTGTGAAAAAAGCAACCCTATTGTATGTTTCTTCCAGTCATGACATAATATTGCCAGAGGTGCTAGCTACAGTTTGAAACTGTAAGGGCCTAGCTACAGTTTGAAACTGTGAGGGCCACAACAGGGGTCCTTGATTCTATGAGACTAAATCTGCAAAAGAAAATATCTATCTATACAGACAGATAGATATGTTTGTGTGTGTCTGTGTGTACTCACTCTCACACACACAGTCACGCACGCACTGTCACGCACGCACTGCCACTCACACTCGCACTGCCACTCACACTCGCACTGCCACTCACACTGTCACTCGCACTCGCACTGTCACTCGCACTGTCACTCGCACTGTCACTCACACTGTCACTCGCACTCGCACTCGCACTCTCACACTCGCACTCGCAGTCTCACACTCACACTCTCGCACTCTCGCACTCTCGCACTCTCGCACTCTCGCACTCTCGCACTCTCGCACTCTCACTCTCGCACTCTCACTCTCGCACTCTCACTCTCGCACTCGCACTCTCACTCTCGCACTCTCACTCTCGCACTCACACTCGCACTCTCACACTCGCACTCTCTCACACTCGCACTCTCACACTCGCACTCTCACACTCGCACTCTCACACTCGCACTCTCACACTCGCACTCTCACACTCGCACACACTAAGTGCAAGGTTACAGCACCTTGGAGTATCCTCCTTGCTTGGTACACTGGTATTGGAGTTAGTACATATAAGCAGTAATGGTATGGTGAAGAAGTCCCCCATGTTAGGGAGTAAAGAGGGACGTCCCCCATCAAAATGACTTTATGGCATTACAGTGAGCATTGAGACTTCCCATAATTCCTGTTCATTTCCACTTAAGTTTTTATAGTTGTGGGACTCACAATAACAAGTGTCACATTTTCAGTAGAGAGATGATTACACAACAATAGAGCAATCTGGGGTTAGCATGGCTTGTAAAATGGAGAGTTTAGTGTTGGATGTTAGTTTGTGGTTGATTTTAAACAAGGCCCTAATTGTTGGTTTGTTTCCTTTACCACAACATCTGCATGCTTTTGAAAGATTTATTTTCTATTAGAACATCTAAGGCCTTACAGTTTTGTCAGATCCAGGCTGTGGAAGTCCCTACTCACCTGCACCTGTAATTATCTCTCAAAAATGTTAAATGCAACTGCTTACACCCCACTGATATTAGCTCATCCATAACATATTCACTGCAGCATACTACTCTCTAAGTCTGCTATTCTAACAGCTGATACTTTAACCACCCCACCTTCTTCCCTTTACACTAACCTTCTGTCTTCAACTCTCAGCTTCTGATACCCTCGTCTTCCATTTATACTTATTTATTGTATACATTATACAAGTTGTTAGTGTGAGTTCAATGCAAATGGCTTCAGTTTTCTGTTATCTGTACAATGGCAATATGTTAATCTTCTATTTATCTTTTAGAATGTTTAGTAACTGAGTGACACTGTATGTCTTATATTTCCTAAATTATTCACTTATGTTTTTCAGACTGGGCTGAAAGCATTTCATATGCTCAGTGCTGTATCCAGATTAATACATTTAAATAAATAGTTTCAAGGTGTCCACTAGGAAAGTTGAAGACAAATTATGCTGAAGTACATTGTACAGAATGGATTTGTCCCCACATAATACAACCTTGATTTTCACCTGATTTTCTAGCAGTCTACTGTCCTTTAACCAGATGCAGAGAGTGTTAAATCTTGCTTGGACTGTTTAGACCAAACTAATAGAGTTAAGTTTACTCCACAGCAGACAAGAATTTGTGCTCAGCGTTGATAACCCATCAATGCTATTACCCACATTATCAGTAAATAAGGAGATCCGTACACCACAGAGTAAGATCATACTTGGTTTTGCCCCATTGTGTTAGCATGGTACTCTGTGCATGGAATATATATGTACATCACCTCCTCCCTGTCATACAGTTGTACACAGCTGAAAGAGCCATCATCATCGGAGTACTGTCTGGCCCATGTAGGGTAATGTATAGGGCAATAACCAAAAACCTACCAACTGTACTGTGCTCCTAAGTGCAGTGTTTACTCTATCTTCTTAGTATGTTGCTCAACATAGTTTGTTAAGCAACATACTAGCACAGTAAAATATATAAATGTACTCCGCTGCATGGCAGGAAAATCCTTACTAACAACGGAGTTCCCTATAGTGCAAGAAAACATTCTGCTGCATGCTGCCTTGTCCCACCCCCAAAACAATGATGCTGAAGTCTGACCAATGGGAGTTTGCACAGCGCCACCTCTCCTCATTAGCATTATATATTAATGATATCTGTTCAGCCCTCATGCCTAGTGACTATACTTTCTTTATGACATAATCACATATAATTGGCAGACCACAGTGTGGTGATGTAAGGTAGTTAGTTACAGTACGGTATGTCTTACCAAAGAGCTACACATATATGCTTGATAAGGCAGACTTTACTATGCTATACCTAATTACCTTACAGTATTGCACTATATAGAGCTATCATGCTACACAACACTGCCTGCCAGCCCGAGCACAGGAGTGTTTTATACACCACCGGAGACTATAGTGATTCATGCCTATGAATTACTATAGTCCCTGCCAGCATACTAAACATAGTACACACAAAGTCAATATGCTTCTTGGAATAATGGGGGTGGAAGGTTGGCATAATGGTTAAGGTATCTGCTTACAAACACAAGGTACAGGGTTTGAATCTCACATGGGGTAATTGGCTAGGCTTAAAATGGCCCACAAGGGCAGTTAGCCTAGTACTAATCTATGAGCCTATAAGAAATCTTTCATCCTAGACTGGGCCCTCTGTATCAACCATAACAAAATTATCTCCACAGGTACCCTACACAAAATTATCAGCAGTCACCTTCCTACCTTCATACACAGGCCACCCATTCACTCCACAAAAAGTTACCACTACAAAATTGCCCACTACACATCTAAGATTAATGAATACACTTTCACAGAAACAGTAAGACTATGCAACAGCATATTCTAAAAAATATACCTCTGGACAACATTATCATACACATAACAAAACTTTTCTCAAAATACTAAACAACTCAGCCCCACCCAGACAGGAAATAGTAAATTTCAGACCAGAACTATGGCTTATCAAAGCCACAAAACAATTCTTACGGTTATGAGACAAATCTTCCACATCATGGCTACTTAGTAAAACTCAAGCCAACCTACAAATGTACAGAGCAAAACCAAATCAATAAAAAACACATTAGGTCAAACAAAAAAACTTATACAGATCCATTCATGACTCCCACTTAAGGAGCACTACGGTCTTCTGGGCCTCTATACACACTCTATTAAGCCTGGGTTGCCCAGCACAACCATCCTCTTCCACGTCTACCACTGATCCCATAGCTACCAATTCATTCCTACAGTCAGTCTCCTTCCTCACAGGAAACCACCAACCTAGTCCCTCCTCTATCACTCCACAGCTATCCCTGGTTACCCCTAACATTCCAGAAATGTCACTGCATTCCATATTAACTCAATTCCTACAGCCACTATAAAAACTGTTCCTAAACCTCAAACCTAATGCTCTTCTAGCAGGCTCTCTTCCCACCGAATACATCAAAATTGCTGCTGATTCAATAGCTTAAGCAATTTTATTTTAAATAAACCGATTTATCAGCAAAAACTACATCTCTGAAATCTAGCTAAATCTCTAAACTGCCTTATCAAACATTCTTGAATCTTACTACCCAAACAGACCACTCTGTTCAACACACAAATTTCTATTTACCATAACCAAAAACAAAAATTCTTCTAAAACTCTGTACTCAAAACTACACATGGAACTCATTTCAACACAAGACAACAAACTAACAATACAAATTAAAATCTTCTCTAAGGAGCCACTTTTACAACACTTAGATTTGGTCCTAGATATCCCCTGGCTATCCTGACCTCTAGTTTCAAAATTCACTACGATCGCAATAAAACATCAGTTAGCTGCATTCCTTGTAAACTCTCAATCTCTCTTTTTTTTTTTTCTTCTTCTTCTTCTTCTCTACAGTTCCAACCATTACTAACTACACTATTTCTGTGTTTAAACCTCTAAACATTACTTGGTGTATGCATAGTAATTCAGTCAAACTTGAAATGTTTACTATTGTTAACACATTTTAGGTAGTTTATATTGCCAGAACTCTACATTCACCCTATAAGATTTAGCAGCACTGTGTCCAGATACTGTAGCAATGACATATCAGGAGAGAAGACATTAATATCACTTGTCTGCATAGATTCTTGAAATTCTACATCTCAAATGTGTGTTCTTCATATGTTCAAAGTCACTGTATTACTGTCTACCATACTTCTCAGCATTAAGGATAATGCAAACTCTACATAAAGTTTTTTATTAGATTGAAATTAAGCCTTATGTTCTGCTGTACAGTAGTATTTTAATTCTATTGTAATTCAATATCACTTAATCAGAATCAC
Organism: Protopterus annectens; assembly: GCF_019279795.1. Lineage (NCBI taxonomy): Eukaryota > Metazoa > Chordata > Ceratodontiformes > Protopteridae > Protopterus > Protopterus annectens. Next base: position 277,355,184 of record NC_056738.1, on the reverse strand, counting down.
TAACAACTGAATCCCTATTCATCAAACCCTTTCTGTCGAAACCACAACCCATCGAATGGACTTTTAAACAAAAATTTTCCTAGGGCAAAGCAATGGTTGGCAACCATCTGGAATTTGCCCTTTTTCCCACTGCAGTGCGATCTCGGAGCTGGCATACTTAGTTGGGGGCAGAGGGCATAGCCCCCCCACCTGGGTAGGTTTTAAATTTTATGATTTTTTTTTCACAGTCATTAGGTTGGCCTACCGTTTTATCGTGGTAAAAAAATTAGTTTAGAGCTCTGCTCAATGGTTTGTGGTTTCGACAAAAAGGACACGATGAATAGGGATTTGATCATTGGTGGTTTTGATAGAGTGATACAGTCCCATGTCTCACAAAAGGTACAGTCATTAGCCAGTCAAGAAAAGCAAATAAATCCCATACTTTTATTTGTGTTTTATGCTTAAACCCTCTTTTAGCTAAAACACAATTTGTTGGAGGAAAAAAAAAACAAAGCAAAAACTACTCTAAATGTCAGTAGAAAGTTTATGAAGAAAGTGTGCCCTAATTTTCCTGAACCCAGTTTATATTTTTGATGCGGTAGTTATCTGGTTAACAGGCTCAAAACAGATTCCGCGAGTCAGCTAGAACTATCAGACTGCACATGCAAGACTTGAGAGTGAAGTTTCATTTGGGTGCAACATCATTTATGTTAGAAAACTTGTGTATTAGTCTTGTGATTTATGAAGTATCACAAATTATTTACAAGCTGTGCATGCAGCAGACATATAGAACACTGTGCACATGTCAAGCATATGTCCTGAAAACTACTCTGCATAATACGTAATGAACAATGGCAGTAATAATTTATATAAAGATGTAACCATACTCATATGTTTATGCCTGTCCTGATATATTACCACTTTCCTTTGAGGTCAGCAGCCACCCCTTCTCAAAACTCGCACTACCATGGGAAGTGGCAGTCAAAAGACGTGCCAATTAACAGAGATATTTTTGTTCCAAAGCCATGAGAAAGTAGCTTATGCAGGTAATAAGAAAGATATCATCTTGTTGTAGCTAGAAGCTTTGTAAGTTATAGGATAACTGTTGCATGCATCCAGACAGATGCCAAAGTTAAAAAAAAAAAAAGAAAAGCAAGCACAGAAGTCAACATAACAATGGAGGATGGATGTGCTTCACAAGTTTTTTTTCCCTCAGTTTCTTTTATTGAAATTTTAACAAAACATTAACATATAATAGAAACAGTAGCTATGATAATAGAAATAGTAGCAATAATAAACAACTGAAATAACTATTTCAATGGTGTCTACTATAAAACAAAGCTTTCTAAAAACAGAAAAAGAAATGAGTTGTTAGTTGATTATTAGTCTTTTTATCCAGCATTTCCTACAATTTCAAGTTCAAGATGACAAACTTCATTTGTCAAGTGTACAAATTCCTTTATAATAGGAGTAGTCTGGTTCTTCCAGTTCTTGGTGATGACATTATTTGCTAATGTTAAGATACTCCATAAAGGGGAGTATTTTATTTTCATGACACAAGTAGGAATAGGTGTATTAATCCAACGAACAATGAATATGAGCAGAGAAAATAGGCAAAATCCATTTTATTAACAAAACAGTGAGCGCTTTCACCTTGTACAATTACAAAACTTCATCAGACAGTGCCATTACAAACTGCCCCGTTTAAATATCAAACACATGAAGATCAATTACATCAGCTTCATAAATATTCATAAATTACATCATAAATGAACCACCCTCCACAGTGATTAAAGTATGTCATAAACCATAATTTAAAACACACAACAATTTAATACAGGATGTTTAAAACATAACATTTTTCCTAAAACCTTTTATGAAACTTATAAAACTATAAATAAGATTCAGACTTATGGTTATATAAATTTTAAATGCATTAATCTTGTACAATAAAGCTTATGGGCAGGATTCACGAAGCCTCCGTGTAAGAGTTATAACTCTTACACGGAGGCTGCAGTTAAACGGAGTGATGTCAGCATGCTCTGCATATTCATGAGAGCATGCTGAATCACACCTAAGGCTAACACGGTCCGTGGAAGACAGTAGGGGGCGTGTCCGTAGGCCGAGCCCTGCAAGCAGACACGCCCCCAGAAGAGTAAAAGTGCCCAAAGTAAACACCCACGACAGAGGCCATGAAAATGTGAATAAACACAACACAACACATGCCCCCACAGACTATGAACATAAAATATATAAATGAACATGTTATATATATTTTTTAAATCGTAAAGATGTTTGCCCGTGAGTGCGCTCGTTTGCGCGGGTGTGCCCATAGCTTAGCCACAGTTAGCAGTCAGTGGAAAAGGATATAAGAACTAAATATGCAAAGTAAGCCAAGAAGCAATAGCGTAACGGTAGAGACATCGGCTGAAGAGCAGGCATTCATGGATCGAGCCCCCACAACATCAATTTTTATTTTTAGTAAAATAAGCACAAAACAAATCCCTAACAAATATGTACACACATAAAATTATATTTTATGTTAAATGTAATGAAATAGTCCATTTATTTTGAAGAAATGTGAGATAAAACAATAAAAAATGTGAGATGTGCCTATAGCTGAGCTACAGTTTAACAAGGTGAGTGCATCTGTCCGTAGGTGAGCAGTGGTTTAACAGGTGCAAAATGAGTGCCTGCAGGTGAGCAGTGGTTTAACAGATGCAAAATGAGTGCCCGTAGGTGAGCAGTGGTTTAACAGGTGCAAAATGAGTGCCCGTAGGTGAGCAGTGGTTTAACACGCTGAAACTGTGTGCCCCTAGCTGAGCTGAGCGTAATATGCGTGCTAACAGCCAAATGAGGCGTAAACCAGCGTACCTCGTTTGCGCGGAGCTGCGCACCGCGCTAACAAGCTAACCGACGGGCAACATTGAGCAAGCTGTAACAAAACTGCCATTACACAGACAGACCCCCTAGCCTGTCTAGACTGTCATAAAATATAAAAAGCAGTGGCCAGGTTCAAACCTAGGATACCATGCACCTTAGTCAAGGTACTGAACCACTAAGCCATGACAGCTGTACTTAGAAATGCAGTAATAGCAAATATATAGGAATGAATAGAAAGTGGAGCATGACAAAGCAGGTTTTGTGAAGTTGATACAATTCCAAAATGGCCAATCACAGATATGTGTGGGAAAAACGGCATATATAAGCCCCATAGGCAGGAATATACAGCATAAACGATTGTAGAACTGACTTGCAGCCAGAATGACAGGAGTAGGTGAGGGTAGTTGCTTTCGAGCACAGAGGTGGGGCGTTGAGGAGTCCAGATACATGGTCTGGCTCCTAGTCCACAATCATGAGGCCCAACTCATGCAGGGCCAGGTCCTGTGGGGAGCATATAGGGCTGAGGCGTGGGACCGGTTGGCTCATGATCTCACCAGTGCCACAGGGATTCCAAGGATTGGTGAGCAGGTCCGTCACCACCATGCGGACCTGAAGAGACGCAAGCAGGACCAATTGAACCTTTGGATCGAGGAGGCCTGGCAAATGCCCAATGCCCCACTACTGAGTAAGTTACATTTAATTATGTATGTAAGAAATTAAATTAGCTGATATTATGGAGATGTGTATTCCAATATTACTTCATTTATATTACAGCTGCAGGTGTCCATTCTGCGAACCGCAGAGCCTATGGCGATAGGCTGGTGCGGTTGCGCCACCAGACAGGTCAGTAATCCACTCCCAGTAACTGTAAAAAAATATAAAAGTATGACAATTAGCAAAAGAGTGCAGTGTAGTCACTAAGTAATAAAATGTGCAAGTAAGAGTGTAAAAGTGTTTGCAAGTATTGCTTGATTACAAAAGTGTGTTGCAGTCTGTAATCCAAACAGAAAAATGAAAATGTCTGAAATAAAGATGTCCCACCTGTAATATAATAGTACACAACCTGCAGCAGGCTGAAAAGTACAGCTGCAGAAAATGAGCAAATCACATGTGTGAAATATATCCCTGTTAAAATACTGAAACATGACAGAAGTGAGACTGCTGGAAAGGATTGTAATAACCACAGGTAAAACATGTCAATAAAGCCTAGAAGTAAGTACCATCCTGAATAGTAAAATGAAAACAAGTGAGAGAGTGTGAGAAAGAGTTATGAATCCACCAATAAAGTAGTAAGAACCCCTGAATAAAGTATACTGCAGTCAGTACAGAATTAAATGAATGTGACAAGTAGAACCAAACTGCGAAATGTGTTCAAAGTGTTGCTGCAGATGGAATGTGTATCCCAAAATCTGGATATGTTGCTCTCAGTCTGCAATATGCAGATAGTATGATTGTCTGAAATACCAAACATCCACAGTTGTCTATAGCTATATAAAGCAAATGTAGCAGGATGATGTAGTTGAACAAAGCCAGATATGAACATGTATGAAGAACAATAAAATGTATATTGATGTAGCAGTAACAGTCCTATCACCAAATTGAAGTAGTTATCATATAGGAAACTGTAGTTAGAACAGTAGTGTGTATATATCTGCAGCTATTAGAAATGTACAGCATATGTGTTGGTATTAATATTATTTTCTTCACCCCACCCTATAACCACATATAATCCATTCCACGTGAAATTAGTATGTGCAATCACAATTAACACCCCTGGACATTTGTCCTGTTGGGTCATAAATATTTGCATGTACGTTGATGCATCTGCCCTGTTCATACATCCAAACCTGATGGCCTGTTGCCATCAATCAACCCTGCATGTTGTTGGACTGTGTATTGCTGTTCAAATTATGCATGTGTTATGCTCGCTGTTCAATGGTGTGAATATCTGGGTGTTTGGTTAATGGGAATACTAATGCATGCTGTTACAACTAATTGTGAATGGTATTGTATGTTACTAACCCAAACTGTCATGACATAATGCAAAACATAGGACGACAGGGAAGGCGGGTTCCAGCGGACCCATCTCTCCCACCTCAGCTGGCGAGTGCACCTGGCACTAGTGCCCAGTCTGGACCCTCCTCCAGTGGCCCTGTGCCACCTGCGGGTGGAAGCGCTGCAGGGGATGGGGCCCGTCCCCCCTCTGCAAGCATGGCCAGAGGAGAATTAGAAGTTATGTACCTACCATAACGTTCCATGTTAGTTGTCTTCTCTCGCCTACTTTCTTGCTGGATGGGTTCGGAGCCAATCCTCGGCTCCGACTCGGCACTTGCTTTAGCTTAGGAACTCCTTTTACCAGCTCGAGGCAACCCTATATCCCATGATGCAAGGCGGAACTACCTCAGATCTCGTTTGGTAGCTAACCTACCCTGCTAAAGAGTAACCTAACAAAATTAGGAACACAAGTTCACAATAGAAGTCCTCATATGAAGGCTCAGGAGGAAAACAACCTGATAGGAAACTCTTCAAGATCTGTCCAGGCCAGGGGGAAGGAGGGAGGCGCAAGAAAAGAGAGAAGACAACTAACATGGAAGCGTTATGGTAGGTACATAATTTCTAAATGTTAAGTTGTCAATCTCGCCTTCATTCTTGCTGGATGGGACCGTCCTAGCACCTGTATCCCGGGTTGCTCAATGGAACAGACTCTTGAGAACTGTGGAACCAAAACTGGCCCTATCTCTGGAGGCCAAGTCCAACTTGTAATGAGAGACAAAGGTATGAGGCGTGGCCCATGTAGCTGCTGCACAAATGGTATCAATGGGTAGTCTATCCTGAAAGGCTGCAGAAGTGGATAGACTCCTGGTTGAGTGTGCTTTCGGTTTAGAAGATAGCTGTTTGCCTCTGAGAGAGTACACATAGGAAATGGTGGAAGTCAACCATCTGGATAAGGTCACTTTAGAAACTGGAAGACCTATCCTGTTTTCTGCATAGGAGACAAATAACTGGTCCGATTTCCTGAATTGTTTAGTTCTATGCAAATAGTACCTGAGCTGACGATGGACATCCAAAAAATGCAGTTTCTGTTCAGCTCTGTCGGAATAGTTTGGGAAAAAGACTGGAAGATCTATAGATTGGTTGATATTGGTTTGAGACACAACTTTGGGGAGAAAGGAAGGGTTCGTTCTTAAAGATACCCTGTCCTTATGAAAAACCAAATAAGGAACGAATGCAGAGAGCTTGAATCTCGGAAACCCTTCTTGCAGAAGTGACAGCCAGTAGAAATATAGTTTTCCAGGTCAATAACTTCAGAGAAAATGAAGCAGACGGTTCAAAAGGAGGTAGTATCAAGGATGCCAACATTAAGTTTAGATCCCATTGCGGAGGAGGATGCTTTATAGGTGGCTTTAGGAGAAAAACTCCTCTCAGAAAGGCCTTGCATAATCTATGAGACATAATGTTATTGTCATGCAAGCCCACATGATACTTGGAAATAGCAGCCAGTTGTACTTTGACTGTAGATGGCGAGGATCCTGAATGAAAAACCTCCGCCAGGAAATCTAAAACAGAATGTACAGGAGCAGTAAAGGGATCAATATTTCTGGAATTTGCCCAAATAGAAAAACGTCGCCACTTGCTAGCATAAACAGTCCTAGTGGACGACTTTAAAGAAGACACTAAGATGTCTCTGACTGAGTCAGAAATCATCGGTAGCCTGGCTAGGGAAGGAAGTGGAGCAACCAAGCAGTGAGGTTGAGAGAATGAATGGCCCGGTGCTGCTGACTCGACTGGTGGATCAAGAGATCCGGAACTGGGTCCAGATGCCAGGGTTGCACCAGAAGGTAACGATGCAGAGACGGAAACCAAATTTGTCGAGGCCAATATGGGGCAATGAGGATCAACTTGGCCCTCAAAGCGGTGGCTTTCTGAATGACTTGTGGAATCAAGGAAAAGGAGGAAAAGCGTGCAGAAGTCCCGGGGCCAATCCTGGGTTAGAGAGTCTCTCAGGGGTTGGCCTGGAAGGAAAGAGAGTGAAATAATCGGGAACCTGTTGTTTAGAGAGTAGCAAAAGATCGCAACAAGGAGTGCCCCACCTCAGAAAAATCTGATCCACTACAGATTGATTGAGAGACCACTCGTGAGGCATCAGAATGGATCTGCTCAGCCTGTCCGCCAATAGGTTGGACCTGCGAGGATGTGCATTGCTATCAGAAACCGATGAGAGGAGATCGCCCATTGCCAAAGTCTGAGAGCTTCTCGACACAACGGATAGGACCTGGTCCGCCCTGCTTGTTGATGTACCAGACCACGGACATGTTGTCCGTTTGTACTGCAATTGTCCCGTGGGAAGAAAGTCGCTGAGGGCTTGCAGCGTTAAAAGCACTGCTCTCATCTCCAGGACATTTATGTGCAGATGGTATTCTATGGGTTGCCACGTCCCGTGGACCATCCTGCCCTGATAATGCCCCCCCACCCGATCAGAGAGGCATCCGTGGTGACTGTGGCAACTGGAGGAGGGAATAAAGGTCGGCCCTGATGAAGAAGAGGGAAGATATCCACCAATTCAGATGAGCTCTGCGACTGTGTGACTAAGATTTCGTGCCTCATCGGAAGACTGTGTACGACCACTGCGTGAAAAGCATCCACTGCAGAAGGCATGTGGAAGCGAGCCAGTGGTAGAAGAACAATGGCTGCAGCCATAAGACCTAGAACCTTCAGAATAAATCTGGCTTTGATTTTGTTGCTCTGCAATAGAATCTGAACAAATTTTTGGATGTCCAGAATTCTTTGATCCGTTAGTTTGGCTAACATTTTGACGGTGTTTAATTCTGCGCCTATAAAGGTGATAGATTGGCAAGGCAGCAGAGAAGATTTTTTGAAATTTACTGAAATTCCCAAACTCCTGCAAAGCTGTAGAGTGTAGTCTCTGGACTGAAGAAGCTGACACTTGGTGGTGGCGGAGAGGAGCCAGTCGTCCAAGTAGGGAAACACCTGGAATCCTTGACGTCTCAGATGAGCTGTTACCACTGCCATGCATTTGGTAAACACTCTGGGGGCTGAAGTGAGGCCAAAGGGCAGTGCTCTGAATTGGTAATGACTGGTCCCTAGCGGCGGAGGAAACCTTCTGGCGTCCAGCGGAGAAACCTTCTGGAGTGTCTGTGAATCTTTATGTGATAGTACGCATCCTGAAGGTCTATAGAGCACATCCAGTTGTCCTTGCCCAGAAAGGGCAGAATGGACTGAAGCGTGACCATCCGGAATCTTGCCTTCTTGACAAATCTGTTTGGATTGCTCAGGTCTAATATTGGTCTCCAATCTCCCGTCCTTTTGGGAACCAAAAAGAATCTCGAGTAGACGCCGGATCCTACCTGGTCTGCCGGCACAGTCTGGACGGCTCTTTTTCTTCTAGGTGCTTTGAAACCTCCTGTTCTGCCAAATCCCTTTGACCGGGTGAGATGTCTGGAAGGGATTGTATAGGTACGGGAAACCTTTCGAAGGGGATTTTGTAACCCTCGGATATGATCGACTGTACTCACATCTCTTGTGATAGGGATTGCCAGGCTACTGGGTACAGTGAAATCCTTCCCCGACTGCCTCCAAGGGTGGACAGTCGGGCAACACCTCAGGGATGCTGAAAGGGCTTCTCAGGAAGAGGCTCCCTGTTGCCCTGGTTCTGAGGACCCCTGCCTCTAGGGCAGCGTCTGTGTGTTACCCCTCTGCCTCTAGGGGTAAACTGACCACGTGTGTCCGGTGTAGCTCCTTGGGCTTTAAGGAACCACATCTTCTCCCCCTTCTGACCCTTGGGATATGGTCTAGAAGGAGCGAAAAACTGGACTCCAACGGCAGAAAGAGTTTTACCGTCCTGCTCACACCTGGTCAAGGTATCCTTCACCTGAGGTCGAACAAAGCCGAACCATCAAAGGGGTATTAGTAAGGGCCTTAAAGGGGTCCACAAAATTACAAAGCCGCATCCAGGCTTGGCGTCTTAGAGCAACTCCTGTGCCTGCGGCCCTGCTCGCTCCATCGGCCGCATAGGATATGAGCCGCATGGAGGAGTTAGATATGGAATTCAGGATTGCAAGCTGCGAGGCCATCTTTTCTTGAGCCCCAGCAGCAGAAGGATCCTGGACTACTTCACCCAGTTCCTTGAGGATATCTCGTTGAAGCCTGGTGAAGTGACAAAGGTAGTTCAGCGAACGCATAGCAAAGGTCGCTGAAGAAAACATCCACTTTCCATACCTGTCCATGGTCCTAGAATCCTTGTTAGGAGGATGGACAGGTACTGAAGGATCCGCCAGTTCCTTCTTAGTGGCCGCCGCCACCACCATAGCATCCACAGAGACACCCTTGGAAAGGAACTGCTTGTCCGTAGGGGCCGTGATAAATTTGGATGGTCTCCTGGGGACAGGTTTCACAGAATCTGGAGACGCCCACGCCTTCTGAGCCACTACCTGCATAAGTGGGTCGAAAGGCGGAGACACCCAGGAGGTGGAGGGTCGGGATCCAAAAGCCTCCAGGTATACCGACTCATCCTCGGAGGGAATCAATGGATGGCCAATTCCCCCTCTGTTTGAGGAGCTCAAGGATGTCTGAAAAGGAGACATCCTCAGAGGGGGATCGTGGGGAACCCTCCGACTCATCTAAGTCGGTATCCGATGTAGTAGACTCGGGAGTCTGTGTGTTTCCTCTTACCGTCCTCTTCGAGGGGTTCACCTGCTGGATCAGGAGAAACTTCGGAAGTGGAGGAAATTCCCAATGGGGAAACCTGGGGCGATGGATCCCTGGTCCTGAGAGCAAGAGGCTGGCAAGAGGCGTCTACAGGCACTGATGAGGGAGGAGCTAGAGGGATGGACCGTTGACCAGACTCAGAGGCCAGGACACTCCTCATCACCTCAAAGGCTCCCCTCCCGGAGACCGGAATATCCCGTTCGAGAAACAGGAATTCCGGCTCCACTGAGAGGAAGGCTCGAGGCCGATGTCGGCGCTGAGCTTACAAAGCGAAGCCCGAGGGGAGGCGGGTCGGACAAGGGTCCGATGCCACTAGCCCCCTCGGAGCTGACAAGGGAAACTCAATGACCGGATCCCTCCAAGGAAGGCCTCAAGGAGGAGATCGGAGCCGAGGACGACGGAGCCGAAGGATGTATCGGCTCCGGCACCGAAACAGTCGCTGTCCCGAGCTCCGGCTCCGAACTCTGGTGTGGAGTCGGAGGAGGAAGTTCAAGGGGTGAGGCTATAGCCGAAGTCTGTTGAGACGGGCTATGGAGCATTTGGTCCAAACACCAACCCTCGCACGTACGGCTGCCCGGCCAACCAACCTTATAGAAAACACCAAAAGCCAGCAAGATAGTATCACCATTTATTCAGAGGCAAAAAGAGCGGACAAAAATGTCCAAATTCAAAAACTCATACTAGTTTCGGCACCAGCCTTCATCAGTGAGTGAAAATAATCAAAAAATCCATAGTCAACGTCAGTTTAAATATTGTGATAAACCAATAAAAAGAAAGACATTTGCATATGGCTTCCAAGTTGGATTTAAAGCAACATGACACAATTGGTTTAAATATATATCCCCATACAATACAGATGCTCATAAGCTATAGTTCTAATTATGAACTAAAATAACCTAAAACAAATTATGACATATTATTTATACACATAATTATAATATAGTCTTATATTGCATAAGGAAAAATATGTATAAAGTGTCATGTAATGTACAACTGTGTCAAAAATGTGAGGTGGATTATAAATGGTCATTAAGACCTGGAGGAAAAAGGGCTCCTAAGTGTGTGATCCAGTATCTTTCTTTATGGCTTAGGATACCTTGCCATCCTGTCTGGTTTTGCCTATTTCCTGTAATTTTGTCTATGATAGTGAACATAAACTGAGCACTGGGATGTTTGACTGTATGTAGGTATAATGCATTTGATGCCTTATGGTTACGTATGTCACTACGATGTTCCCCAATTCTATCGTAGTGAACGTGAAGTCTTGCCAACATAGAATGATTTACATTGACATGTAGCCAGATATATAACCCAGCTGGTGGAACAATTACCAAAAACCTTGATATCATACACTTTGCTGGTATTGGAGCTCGTAAATTGTTTGAGCTGATTGACATGAGCACAAGATACACAATGTCCACATCTGAATGTTCCCAGTAATTCGTCCCCCATTATAGTAAGTTGTTTATATTTAGCTGCCCCACTTTCTTTATGTTTATAATGGGAAAACAGGGTACCTAATGTTTTGCCACGTCTAAATGAGAATGAGCATTGGTTGTCTAAAATCCCCCTCAAAAAGTCATTTGCTAATAAGATGTTCCAATTTTGGTTCACCGCTTGCCTGACAGTCTGATGATTTTTACCAAGTGTAGTGATTAATCTAACTTTAGAGCTATTGATGTTTTTACTTTTATCCCTGTATTCCAACAATGTCTTCCTTTCTTGATTGTCGGAATAAGTCTTGGCTAGTTCAATATCAGAAATGCAATAGCCCCGGTCCAGAAATCTGGTTAGTAAATCTGCTTTGGCTGTAGAATAGTCCTGTGAACATGAATTGATTCTCCGAATTCTCAGATATTGAGATTTAGGGATGTTCCGGATGGTGTGGCGTGGATGCATACTATGAGCATGTAACAAGGTGTTGAACTGGGGATATTTCCAATAAATTTTTGTATTAAGTGTGTTATCACTGTTACGATATACTGTAACATCCAAAAAGGTTATAATTTCTCTATGAAATGTGATAGAGAATTCAATCCCCCAAATGTTGTTATTTAAATGTTCCAGAAACTCCTGAAGATAATTAGCATCCATGCGCCACACCATCCAACAATCATCTAAATATCTTCTCCATATGTCTATTTCCACAAGATATAAATTGTGTAAAGGGTTGTAAATCAGGCATTCCTCAAGGTAGGCCATAAAAAGATCTGCATAGATGGGGGCAAAAGAAGCCCCCATCGTGCTATCTGTAGTTGCCAATAGCAATCACCCTGGAAATAGAACACATTTTTATTCAAAACATGTTCGGTAAGACAAATAAGCAAAGTATTGAAACCCGGAGAATATAGTTCTGATTTGGCAAGCCAATATATTTTAGACAACCAATGCTCATTCTCATTTAGACGTGGCAAAACATTAGGTACCCTGTTTTCCCATTATAAACATAAAGAAAGTGGGGCAGCTAAATATAAACAACTTACTATAATGGGGGACGAATTACTGGGAACATTCAGATGTGGACATTGTGTATCTTGTGCTCATGTCAATCAGCTCAAACAATTTACGAGCTCCAATACCAGCAAAGTGTATGATATCAAGGTTTTTGGTAATTGTTCCACCAGCTGGGTTATATATCTGGCTACATGTCAATGTAAATCATTCTATGTTGGCAAGACTTCACGTTCACTACGTATTAGAATTGGGGAACATCGTAGTGACATACGTAACCATAAGGCATCAAATGCATTATACCTACATACAGTCAAACATCCCAGTGCTCAGTTTATGTTCACTATCATAGACAAAATTACAGGAAATAGGCAAAACCAGACAGGATGGCAAGGTATCCTAAGCCATAAAGAAAGATACTGGATCACACACTTAGGAGCCCTTTTTCCTCCAGGTCTTAATGACCATTTATAATCCACCTTACATTTTTGACACAGTTGTACATTACATGACACTTTATACATATTTTTCCTTATGCAATATAAGACTATATTATAATTATGTGTATAAATAATATGTCATAATTTGTTTTAGGTTATTTTAGTTCATAATTAGAACTATAGCTTATGAGCATCTGTATTGTATGGGGATATATATTTAAACCAATTGTGTCATGTTGCTTTAAATCCAACTTGGAAGCCATATGCAAATGTCTTTCTTTTTATTGGTTTATCACAATATTTAAACTGACGTTGACTATGGATTTTTTGATTATTTTCACTCACTGATGAAGGCTGGTGCCGAAACTAGTATGAGTTTTTGAATTTGGACATTTTTGTCCGCTCTTTTTGCCTCTGAATAAATGGTGATACTATCTTGCTGGCTTTTGGTGTTTTCTATGGAGCATTTGGGCCAGTGCCTGTGACTTCAACAGCCTGCTTACCACCCTCTCTAAGTCGTGGTCAGACAGCCTGGAAGATCTTGAAGATCGGCTCCGATGGCTCCGCTCCGACAAAAGAGGAGACCCCGAAGCCGAGTGGATACTCAGTAATGAAGGGGACCGAGATCTCTTTCGGGACGAAGTCATCGGAGCCGAAGTCCCTGAACTCCAGATGGAGCCAAAGGTTTCTCGGCTCGATACTGGATAAGGTGTCGGCTCCAGCGAGCCGACAAGGCCACAATGTAGACAAGGTATCGGAACCAGCGGTGCCATACCCACTACTTTTAATGTAGATACATCGGTTCCAGCGGGCGATCTCGGATCCGGCGGGCGGAGCCACGGAGGAGGCTTGGATACTGAAGCCTGAGCCTTGGTGGCTTAGAAGGTTTCCCAGACCCTGCTTTAGAGGGAGAACCTTCTGGCTTAAGTAAGCCACGGAGGATAAGCTTATTCCTCCTTTCCTGCAGGACTCTCTGGCTAAAGAGTGACACAAAGCACAGGAGTCCTGCAGGTGCAAACCCCAGGCAATAAACACAAGAAGTGTGACCGTCTGTCAGAGACATTTTCTGACAGCACAGTCACACTTCTTGAAGCCTGAACCTTGCCTTCCCTAGACATATCCTAGGAGGAAGTAACACACACAAACCCCAACAAACACACAAATTAATCCCCTAACACACAACACACAGGAAGGGATTAACCAATGGGGTTTAGGCCTAACTAAAACTTTACACTAAAAAGTAATAAAAAGTTTGAAAAACAAGGGAATAGGGTGGGCTGTAACTCACTACAGACTAGAAAAATGGATACAAGGGGAAAATAAAACCCTAACTAAGCTTTTCTCTTTTAACAAGAAAATTACTTACCTCAGCTGGCAAAGGAGACCTCTTTCGCTAAGCGGCAAACGAGATCTGAGGTAGTTCCGCCTTGCATCATGGGATATAGGGTTGCCTCGAGCTGGTAAAAGGAGTTCTTAAGCTAAAGCAAGTGCCGAGTTGGAGCCAAGGATCGGCTCTGAACCCATCCAGCAAGAATGAAGGCGAGATTGACAACTTAACATCCACCACTCACCCTCCGTAGCGTCTGGACTGTGGTGCGTAGGGAGATCCAGGACTCTGTTCTTGGGCCCCTACGCCAGCTTGAGGCACAGGTGGCACAACTTACAGGCATGCCTGTTGCCCGGCCTACACAGCCCCCAGCACAGCCCCGTCCTGGGCAGTGAAGGAACAGTGGCAACTGCCCATGGGTGGGGATATCAGTTCCACTGTTGCCATCTGTGGGCTCATGGGCTCTGGATATCCAAACCTCCATCCCCGTCAATTGTGTAACCCCCCCCACACGTGTCATACACCGCCCCTGTATGCATCTTGTTTGTCTTGTCTGTTGACCTACCCAACCTACCTCTCCAGCTATACCGACTTCCTTCACCTGACATACCACTCTCACCTGAAAAAAAAAAAAAAAAAAAAAAAGGGCACTCTGTACCCACAAAAAAATTACGCCCCATACATAGCTGCCCATTCCGCACATATGTCTGCTGGACATGGAAACTATCAATTACAATTGGCTGTACAACAAGTATTATTGTTGTCCTGACACCTCTCTCAGGGGTGGAAGGTTTCAAATGTCACACCAAATTACATACATATGCACAGCTGTTGCTGATGAAGAAATGGGCAGCTATGGGCCTTACCTACATCCCTCCTGCAAAACCCGAGCTTGTTTTCCTACTGTCTTATCCTCTTTGTGACCCCTTTATCACCACTTTCCTGTCTCCCCATTTTCATTTCTTTCAAAGAAAATAGCGCGGGTGTGCGCAAGAGTAAGCACGTTTAAGCAATTGTAAGTGGGTGTGCGCGGAGCTCAACGCCAGTGCGCATGCATGAGCTCCGCGCAAACCAGCGCTAACGCGGTTACAACTGCTTAAAAGTGCCTTAGTCACTCTGATTGACAGGTCCTGTTGTCAGTTCAAAAGCAAAATAAAATCCCACTGTCAGTCCCGAACCCAGGACCTTGGAAACACTAGTCTGCATGACTTACCACTAAGCCACGACTGTTATACAAGAACATTGTGCTAAAATAAATATATCATGTAATAGTAGGAATGAATGTAAAGGGAATATAGGATGTGTAGTACACAAAGCATGTCATGTATATTTACTGTCAAATCTAGTGGATATCTATGATAGTAGTGTCTGAACAGAAACAGCCATGCTAGTTGGTAGCTAGTAGGTAATAATGTCACTGTAGCACCTTGCAAGCCACACACATACTCACAGCAGGATAATCACTGCCCATACCCCACAACCTGTTACAGGAACACATCCGGACCAAGTAATAAAATATGTGGAGCAAAGGGCCAAAACCAGGGACACATTACAAATAATGTTACAACAAACTTAGACAGTTCAGAGAGTAACAGGTTCTACACTTTGTGGGATGTTTGGAAGGGTATGAAGTCTGAAACTTAAATGTTTGTCACTATATTCTGACTTGAGCCCAGAGTGATTGGACCAGAAAAAGCTGTGCATGAGATATTGAACAAAATATGAGGCAGAAATGTGGACAACCTGCAAATATTTGTACACATGAGAGGTTTGACACCACCATATTTGAATAGTTAAGAGCCTAGACATAGCAACACTGACTGAGTTACAGGAATGCCCCACAGACTCCATGTGAAATGTACAAACAGTAGGCAGAAAGGTGTTACAACACATGCAATGGTAACTATGAAGTCCAGAAAGTATGCACCACTTGCATGGCAGAAAAAGTGTAGTAATACATATGCTCATGCTATCCCACAGTCACAACTGCAGCATACCAGACAATTTAATGGGTGTACCCCACTGATATGTACCATTCCATGAGGCAGATAACAGATGCACCTGAGAGTGTCTGGGGCCTGCTCAGCAGCATACTCAAATACCCTAATAGATGTCAAGGCCCACACGATGGCCAGACCACACTGCATGCTGTAACACCCTAGCAGATATAGCAAGCATTCCAAGGTGTGAATGTACATGGAAAATAGGAAAGCCACAGCAGCACACTACAGTCAGGACACCTAGCAGGCATACATGTAGTGATTGTAAAGGGCAAATATTGAAGCCATAGCAACAAAGTGCAAGAGCCACTGCTATACACCAGTTACACCGCATGTCCCACAGGAAAGCACACACACACACATTAACAGTAGTAGTAGTCGTAGGTGTGTCAGTGTACACACACAGTTAGTACAGGAAACTGGATAAATGAATGGAGAAATGTTAATCTACAACACAGCTGGAAATATGAGAGAGATACCAACCTTTACACTCACAGAACATTGTCCACAGCATACCAGCATGGTCCCTGCCCCTAAAATCTGAAAGGGCTACGCCTATCTCACATACCGTTTTATAGCACTGTTCTGAAATCACAGTGAGAACTGCAATCAGTACCCAACTGGCTGCATGCAATTAGCAAATGCTGGCTAACAATTGGTGCAGAGGCCATCACATGGACATATGCAGATACCTACAAAAGCATGCTGTACTCCCAGTCCACACATGCAATACTTTCAGTGCACCCTGAGGAGGAAGTGAGAGACAGAGAGAGAGAGAGACAGAGACAGAGACAGAGAAAAACAAAATGAAACATACACAAACAAAACTGGTTAGCAACAGCCACCTGAAAGCTGACAACTGGCAAGTGGAGCAGCAGGACACAAAACCAGATGGCAACACAAGCAGCTGTGACAAACACAGGTAATGTAAAGTAATACTATAAAGGTCAACATACTGTGAACCCTCCATATGTGTCATTGGTCTGTATCCATATGTATATGAAGATGTGCAAAGGGCAGGGGGCATACAGCAACTATCAGTGAAGGCTGTACATACATTTGTATGTGAGAGCATCTATGTGCACATATCAATGTAGGTTGAATGTAGGTTGTAGTGCAATGTACAAAGTAGGTTTCACAGTTATGTATGTTTAGCAGTATGTTAGTGTGTGTATACAGTATGGTAAACAAACATGTTGATATGTATCTATCATATGGATACGTATGTATGTCAAAATATGTATGTATGTATATATATATATATATATATATATATATATATATATATATATAATATGCATATATGTATACATACATAGAGAGAGATGTAGGAATACATAGACAGATGTAGATAGATAGAATATGTACAAACATATATATGTAATACACACATACAGATATAGATATATGTAGATACATATACATAGACAGATCTGACTATCTACAGGTATGACTGCATATGACGACCTCAACACCCCCTGTCTCACCCCCTCTGTCACTCTCACCCCCTCTCTGTCACACACCCCCCCTCCATATCTATAGCAATATATGTACATCAATATATAGACAGACAGATCTGACTATCTACAGGTATGAATGTATATGACAACTTCAACACCCCCTGTCCCACCCCCTCTGTCACTCTCACCCCCTCTCTGTCACACCCCCTCCATATCTATAGCAATATATGTACATCAATATATAGACAGACAGATCTGACTATCTACAGGTATGACTGTATATGACGACCTCAACACCCCCTGTTCCACCCCCTCTGTCACTCTCACCCCCTCTCTGTCACACCCCCCTCCATATCTATAGCAATATATGTACATCGATATATATATATGTGTATATGTATACAGACATATATATATATATATATATATATATATATATATATAGATACATCTATATACATTATATATATATATATATATATATATATATATATATAGAGAGAGAGAGATGCATATATATTCTGAGTGAGGCACATGTGTACAGATGTATTGCAACAGGTGCCTGGTGACAAAGGCATGGAGTGAACACCAGTGTCAAAACTGGAGTACCATACCCCATTTCAAATCACCTACACCAGTAACCACCAGATATGTGATTGGCTGCCCACCACTGCATGTGTCAGGGGTGAACAGGGTCATAAATGTGTACAATAGTCCCCAATGATATTCACAGTGGCACACTATTCCTGGAATACCTGCACATGGTATGTGTCAGCAGACATGGTGTGTCAGCTATGGACATGTAGGTCAGTGTACCCCTCCACACCACATAATGGCTGCCATGGTATGTACCTCACATAACAGCTACAGATATGGAGAAGGACACAGTGACATGTACAACACTGTGACAATGCACTCAAACACATTACCAATGCACAGTGACTGACAACACCACAGAGTACACACATACTACCCACAGAGAGGTTACCACTCCTGGATTTACATACTTAAGTCACATCCATGACAGATGTCCAACAACCATAGTAACACCTCACACAATCCACAACCTAAATGACTGCTGTGTGTCGTCCGTGCCACTGCAATAGAGAGCACATGTGGAGGTAAAGGTTCCTACCCACAGATAAGACATACCCTGCAATAAACCACACAGTGTTAAGAAGCAAGACTCCCCATGAGTACATGTCACACATACCCCTGCTGAATGTTAGTCAGATAGGTAATATGCCATATGAGTCACCCTGAGTAACTGTTTGACAGCAGCAGGTACCATCACACCACATGTGTCACAATGCTCAGGGTAGCAGAACAGTATGCTGCTGTAGTCCCAGGGGCAATAGCATATTGTATAGTATTGTATTGTAATGTATTGTATTGTGTTGTATTGTATTGGTATGTTGAGGTGCCTCCTTCGTGGAGTGGAACCACTGCTGCTGTGCACCAGTGTACAGGTACATATCCTGTAGTCAGGCTAGTGTTACATAGCACTTCTATACGTGTGTTTAGCTCCTGTTGGAGTTCATGTAGCATGCCACCAGGGATACCATCAGGTCCCATTCATGTTGTGTATTCTGCTTTCCTGAGGGCGGCTCTCACCTGGACATCTGTGATGACAGGGAGGTTACAGTCAGCTGGGATAACTATGTCTTATTTTGGGGAGAGGGAGGGGTGAAACCTGCATTGAACCTGTCTGCCACAATGTTGTCAATATCTGTGGTTTCAGTGAATTATTTGTTGTTGTGTACTAACTATGAGCATAGTGGAGGGATTCTGACCAGGTTGCTAACATAACTGAAGAAGGCCTTGTGGTTATCTGTAGTGTCCCTCTTGATTTCCCTCTCAAAGTTGCCCATGGATGTTTGTATGAGGGAAAATAGATCCTTACTAGTGCTGCTCAGACATGCCTTCCCTTTATGGAATTATGCTGTCTTGCAGTAGCTTCCATCTTTTGTAATACAATTTGTCTATGGCTGGGGTCCACCAGACAGGATGCTGTCCCTTTGTGGAGAGTGTCTTGGCCATATATGGGACTGCATGATCCATGCATTGTCAGAGATGTCCGTAGAAAGCATTTGTAAAGGGGTCAGCATTGTGGGATGTGTCTTCCACTGGCCCAGTGGGCTGAAAGCATACCATGTCACTGTTACAAAGTGTAAAGTTTGCATGTGCAATGTTATTCACTATAGTCATTTGTGCTGGTGGTGGAGGTGGGATATGTATATCCAGGGCAATTAGTTTGTGGTCAGCTCACAGTAGTTGATGATGTAGCCCATACAGTACCAAGATACAAACCCCCAGAGTGAGGAGGTGCTCTGGACCTGAATCAGTGTTCTGACTGCTGGGATTTGGTAGTTTGTCATATGGAGTGTGCCAGGTACTGTTGCACAGTTGCTGGCTGAGCACTGATACCTGGTCATTTACATGTGTATCCACCAATAGACAGACAGATGCTATATATGTGAGATATGTCGTATCATAACAGTCGAGTAGCATGTGTAGTATGTGTGCCAAATTCTACTGACATATATTGCTGATATCAGGTTATTTCCTTTTTCAGGAACATGGCTCACCCGCAAAATCCAGCTTACTCCACAGCTGAGGATGAGGAGATACACCAGAGCCTGGTGCGGGATTATGCAATACTCTTTTCCCGCACCAGCCAGAACCAGCAGGAGAGGGCTGCACTGTGGCAAGACCTGGTCCGTCGGGTAAATGACATAGGCACGCATAATAGGACATATGAGCAGGTACGACATCACTGCAGTGATTTAATCAGAAATGTCCGTCAGCGTGTGCCGGATATCCACAGGCAACAGGTCGCCACAGGTGGTGGGGTGGCTACACATCCCCCACTCACCAGACTGGAGGGACTACTCATGAGTGTAGTGGCTCCAGTACGCCAACAACAGCAGCAGCAGCAGACATGCATTATGATGGAGGCTGGAGCCACGCAGAGCAAGACTATGAGCGTGCAGGTAATATGCCATATGTATAGTTGACTGTTGTGTACACTGGTAGTTGATGCATGTGTGAGGTGTGTCCTTGGTTTGTAGCTGCCATCATAGTATTTAATGTCCAAGTGTGATATCATCAATATCAGCAGCTGACCTGTGAAAGGTGACTGTTGTACTACTGACCTGTATCATACTCAGTAACAATGGCACAGTTGTGCCCACTGACATTAGTTTCCTCACTTCTGCAGGTCCCTCTGGTGTAACAGCAATGCAGCCTATCCATGCTGGTGAGTGTGTATTAACAATACCTTTAATAGTCTTGATAGTAATAGTAATATTAGGCTCACTTAGTAGTGCTCTGTGTATGCATGCAGGTGTGTCTGTGTGTTGATATCTCGCATACTGAGTAGTGTACAACTGTGTGCAACTGTGTGCATGTGTACGTGTGCATGTGTGCACATGTGCATGTGCGCATGTGTGCACCTGTGCATGTGTGGATGTGTGCATCACTGGTAATATTGTGTAGACATTGTAAACTGTGTTTCCTGTTTCCCTCCCACAGATGCTGGTGCTGCTCTGGTGTCATGCAGCAGGGAATCTGAAGCAGGTGCCATGGGTACTGATAATGATGACATCTGTGTAATGGCACAGGAAGGTATGCCAGGGTCAATCATTGGTCAGCCGACTGACAGTACACAGCTGTCAACCCCATCAATGCGCACAGTTATCCTGCCAATACACCCTTTGTCACCACTGTCCCTAGGTGATGGACAGCATACAGTGGGCATTGACCAGGGTAATGTGGTATCTGTGGCACATGCCCCCCCACACAGCAGCCATGGGCATGGCCCTGAGATGGTACCACACAGACAGATGTCCAGGGGTTCTCGTGGGAGCATCCTTGGGCATACTGCCCCTGTCAGACGTGCCCACAGAGGTCTTACAACCTCAGCTATGTTTCAGGCTGTCATGCAGGCACAGTCACGTATGGAACGGTACACCAGACAGGGTCTGAGGGAGCTGACAGCATGTCGCACAGCCATGACTGACAGTATGCGTGACATTGCAGCTGCCATCCGTAATTTCACCGATGTCATAGACAGACGTTGTGGGGACATATTAGACCGGTTCCACAACTACATGTCCATGAGCCAGGGCGATGGTGGACGGTTGAGGCGTCGACGTGGGCGTATGCCAGCAACAGCAGCAGCTGGCAGTCGTCGTGGATGACAACAGGGCCGCGTCCGCCCCCATAGTGCCAGCAGCAGCCCCAGCAAGGCTGGATCTGTGCTGTCATCAGACCACCCCAGGAGACCACGTGCACGTGGCTCTGGCCATGCCCGACAGGGATCTGTGTCCAGTCAACGAACACCTGCTTCTGATGACAGTACCCAGTCTGGGTTGGTACCGGATACGGTCCGTAGCACCCCTGCAAGGCGCAGGAACCGTGTCCGTGGCCAGAGACACTGATCTGTATGACCTGGCAGGTACAGTCTGTGGCTGTCCACAAACACCAGTATATGGCAGCCATGAGGTGGAACTGTGTGCATCCATACACACATGCGAATTGACACCTCCTAGGGCTACCACATACATGCACACACTGCATCAACATTGCCCCACCTTGTACTGCTGTCCCTCACCAACACACATACACATACATGTCAATTGGTGGTATCGGTGGCTGACTCAGGCATACCAAGTTCACACCCTGTGCATATGATGAAACTGTGCCACCTCCTGCAATCTGTAACATCAGTGCAGGTACAGGTTAACATGTTGCTGATGCACAGGGTGACTACATAGACGTGTAGTAATAGTATCATGTTGTTAACAGTACTGTGTGCTGAAATAATTGTGGGTATATCACAGCATGCCTGATGCAGTAAGGGTATGATTGTCATGTACTGTTGTCTACACCCATAGTAAGTACCATAGTGTATCATCTGCACATGTTGGCATACTGGTGGTAAGGATGTCAACAGAAGGCTACATACATAGGTAGCACAGGGGATAAGGTAATGAAAGTATTAATACGCAAGGATGGACATGTAAACTGCAAGTGGCATGTTGCCCACACTGGGCTCTGCAATGCGGATGTATGAGGATGTTGATATGTGTGCAGTACTACAAGACTGGTACAGGACACACAGGAGCACCCTAGCACTGCAAGCTCACATCTCATACCATGCTAGACAGCCCCAACACACAAAACTAACTGTCACAGGAGGGAGAGTCCCCATATATGTCAGGGATACTGTGGTGGCAGGCCAGGTAGCATACATCCTAGTAAGTATGGAACCACTGAGTGAAGGCTCAGTGTCTGTTATATGAGATGTGTATTACTGCAGGTATGAGCACATGGGTTTCCATCCAGTTATTGTACATCCTGACGGTACATGGTCTGTACACTTGTGTGCGCTGAGACTGGACCCTAGCCATCTGACCTGTGTATTTCCATGTACATGTGCATAGTGCCTGCATATTTGCAGTGTTACCTACTGGAAGTGGTACAGCTTGTTTGTTGTACAATGGACTACATGCAGCCCTGCTTACTGTAGCATTGTTTGCATGCATGTTTGCTTTCAATTACCCTGGAATACTGATCCCACCTTCAATGCACAGATACAGAGCTTCTGTGGACTCCTAGTGACATCTGCATAACTTACTATATGTATGTCCATGTCTCACTTGACAGAACGTCACTGTTTGTCCTGTTCACATGTACGTTGCCTGTGACACATTGCATATGACTTACCTGGCATTTGTCCACATGAGCAGTCATATATGCCACTGCTAACTAATCACAGGCACTACACCCTCACATAATCATCTTCTGTTGAACCACCTGCTTCGCTAGGGACGGCTTGCACCTGTCACCCCTGGGCTTTTGGATATTGGCAAAGGCTCTTGCTACCCCCATATTGCCTTTGTTAGGCAAGGCTCAAATGACAAACCTACCTTCATAGGTATCACAAGGGACAAGAAACTAAGAGTAATGCTACTCAACGCCAGAAGTCTAAACCTCAAGATGCATGCACTCGAAACTCTCCTTAGCATGGAGAACATCGATATCTGTGAAGTAACAGATACCTGGTTCAGGACTACTGAGAGCACCCCAGCACTACCAGGTTATACCTCATACCATGCTTCTCAGCCCCAAAACTTGGACCGAACCACAAAAGGAGGGGGAGTATTGATATTCATCAAAGATACCCACACCTCCAGGTTGGTGGCAAAGCACCAAGCATCAGAGACTATCCATGTGCAACTAACAATGGGTAAAACTGCCTTCCAGGTTATAGCCTGCTACAGACCACCCTCCCAAACCCAAGAACCACACTCGGCCTTCCTGAGAACAGTGGAAAATATGAAGGTCTCTCCAAACACCAGTATATTGGGCGACTTCAACTACCCAAACATAGACTGGGAGCATGACTCTAGCTCCAACACCCTAGCCCAAAGATTCCTAGAATATATGAACTCAAATGCTATGGAACAACTTGTTACCACTCCCACAAGAAGGGAAAACATACTGGACCTGATCATCACCAACATGGGGACTCTATGCTCCAGACCAGAAGTGTATCCCTCACTGGTAAGATCAGACCATAAACTAATGTCACTGGATATTCACATCCCGACCCCACCCCCTGCCCAGAAAACCACAGTGAACAACTTCTCTAAAGCAAATTCACACTCCTCAAAACTGAGGTGGAAACCTTCAAAGCCCCTGGGCCTGTGGAAAATACGGACCAGACCGCAGATTCCTCTATAAACGCATTCTATGAACACCTTCAGGAATGCATGGATCATGCGATCCCGAATAAAACCAAGACCCAATCCTCCAAAGGCAGACGTCCTGTCTGGTGGACCCCAGCCATAAACAAACTATACAATAGAAGGAGGAAGCTACTAAATGATACAGCAAAATCCCAAAAAGGGAAGGCATCACTGATCAGTATTAGCAAAAAACTACGGGCACTCATAAGATTGTCTAAGGCCAGCTTCGAGAGAAAATTGCACAGGACACTAAGCATCATCACAAGGCGTTCTTTAGTTATGTTAGGAACCTGGGTGGTAATTCCCAGATATGCTCAGAGGTAGTCCAAAATGTCAATAGAAACACCAAACCCACAGACATTGCCAACATCCTAGCTGACAGGTTCAGCGCAAACCCCCCCTCCACACCGAAAGGGCAAATATTTATCCCAGCAGAGTGCTGCCCCCCTGACATCTCAGATGCTCAGGTAAGAGCCGCCCTCTCCAAAGCAATAAACACTGCATCAATGGGACCAGACAGTGTCCCGGGCTGTGTCCTACATGAACTCCAAGAAGAGCTACACCCAAACATAAAACTACTGTTCAATCCCAGCCTTACTACAGGATATGTGGCCAAAGAGTGGCATACAGCAACAGTGGTCCCTCTACAGAAAGGTGGTGCCTCAACGGATCCTGGACACTATTGCCCCATAAGCCTGACTAGCTTGGTCTGAAAAGCTATGGAAAGGATCATCATGGACCTCATAAATAAAGATATTGGGGACCTACAGACACTGGATCATACCCAGTTTGGCTTTGTTAAGAGTAGATCCTGCCTCTCAAACCTGGTTGATTTCTTTAAAACAGTCACCAACACCATTGAAGAGGGGAAGGTGGTCCACACAGCCTACCCGGACCTCGCAAAAGCCTTCGATACAATACCCCACTTGGGCATTCTAGAGAAGCTCACCAGCTTAAATATAAACCCCTATGTCACTAGATGGATTGCACACTGGCTCAAGGACAGAACCCACATGATTAGAATTGGAGTCATGCCAGACCCCAAACCAGTTACAAGTGGTGTCCCACAAGGCTCAGTCCTGGGACCTCTCTTGTTCGGTATATATTTATCGGAGGTACAGGCCAACACGGAAGGACTGTGGCTGACCAAATTCGCAGATGACTGCAAACTGGCCACCATAATAGACTCTCCAACCAACACAAGCATCCTCCAAAAGGGCCTCATAGAAACAGACAACTTGTGCCAGAGCCATGGCCTCAAGCTGAATGCCAAAAAGTGTATAGTCATCCCCTTTGGCAAAAACAAAGTGCCCACAAAGTACCACATAGGTGGTAATCCATTTAGTACAGAAGAAGTAATTAGGGACCTAGGGACCCAAGTTGATAGCAATCTCAAATTTGACAACCACGTGGCCAAAGTGGTTAGAAAAACATTTTATATAGCCCACCTCATCATGAAGGGATTCACATTTAGGTCAGGGGAGGACATCGTGCCTCTTTACTCATCCCTCGTCAGGCCCATAATTGAGTACAGTGCCCCTGTTGGGATGTACCTTACCAGACACCTGCAGCAACTGGAAAGACCCCAAAAGTACCTCACCAAGAGGATCAAAGTGCTCAAACAGATGCCATATGCTGACCAGTTAAAGAAACTCCAGCTCTACTCAGTGGCATACCGCCTGTTCAGAGGTGATCTGTGCCTGATGTATAAAGCCATGTCAAACCCGGAATTAATGGGCATGCTGCACCTCAGAATATCCAAATCCCATCGAGCTACATGCTCAAGAGACTTGAACCTCAGCACTGAAATAAATAGGACATGCTGGAGGGACAGATTAATAACCCAGAGGCTCCCTTCACTCTGGAATAAAATCCCAGTCCAGGTTAGGCAGAGTCCCTCATTGACACTCTTCAAGAGGAATCTTGATGAGTGGATGGGACATCGTAGGTTTACCCCGGGTATCACTTCTGTGTCACTGTTAGACAGAGGCACAGTATACTAACCTCGAAAAAGGGCATAGCAAGATAAATTTACAATGGATGGCAACAGCCAAACACATTCTGGCTAGGTTTATAAATGCCCTAGGGCAGATAGCCTAGTATGAACCTATGAACCTATGTACCTTGTTCCCCATTGGCCCTATGTGCTGTTAATCACCATGGCAATCGCAATACTATGGTAGCATGTGCATAGGTCAGTTGTCAGTCACCTCTATGGTACAGTTGTGGAATATGTGGGTCATGTGGCAATGTCACAGCTGCCACATGTACACAGTCAACCCTCTCCCCTACACATGGACGTACAACACATGTATGAGATGGAACCACATAGCCAAACTGGGGACTAAGCACTCTGAACCCAGTACTGGCATAACCTGTCAGGTGGCATGAAATACTACACTGACTACAATACCAGTCTGATGTAGACCTACACTGACAGCAATACAAGCACGTGAAGACACTGGGCCATTTGTGGAGCCTAAGAATAGCATCCTGCCTGAGCGGCAGACACCTCTGCAGCTGACATACAGGCATATGTTATGCCAGAACACATCACGCATAACACATAGCACACAAATCCTGTGTGCCAAACAGTCACAGCCTGTATGGCTAGACAACACACCTGCTACAGTTGTGTTAGGTACCTTTATTGTCCGGTACAGTGAGGTCATGCTCACCAGGCTGGACAAGGTGAAGGTCACAGTGATATGCCCGTGGGGCACTAGGGTCTACCACATAACACAAGCATACAGGTCAGTCAGAGGCATGGACACATACGACTCAGTCATTGTCCATGCCACTATGGCTGACCTGTGATGTACCTCCCTGGACTACATGATAGGGAACATGGAAGGGCTCTCTGAGCATGTGGCACAGGCTGGTATGACCCTGACCTTGGCTGGCATCATACCCTCACCAGGAATGCTGATGTATTACTGAATGCTGATGAATTACTGTAGCTACAACACCCTAGCTGAAAGGTTCCTAGCATGTAGTCACTGCATTGCTATGGAACAACTTGTTACCACTCCCACAACAGGTGAAAACATGCAGCACCTGTTCATCAACAACATGTAGACTATATGCCCCAGACCAGATGTGTATCCCTCGCTGTTAGGTTGATACCATCTACATATCACACTGTATATACACATACCACATGCAGCACCTGCACAGAAGACCACAGTCATAATGTTATCCAGTGCAAATACCATGTATTCACATGTGGCAGGCGTCAGACATGGTAACTGTTGAAGGTCACAGGTACATATGTGTATTTGGCACACACATACATCATCTGTGTCCATTGCCATTACTGGTTTAATCGATGTCATGCATTATTATGAACAACAACCCACACACATGGGAATTCTGTGTGACAAAAACACACGTGGCATGTCTGGAATCCAATGCCATAACTAACTGTGCTATGACAGTAGTGAGAGACGCAGTAGCAGAGCATGCTATTTGCATTACTGGGAGATTTGTCCTCTTCCGCTGTACTTGTGGGGTGCTGACATCATCTCTGTGTAGAGAGTGGAATATGCAGCAGCTGGTGTGTTGTACTGGTTGGCAAAAGGGTCAGTTCTCACACATGTGATTGCACACACACTACTTTCACCCTCTCCCACACACACTTGCTATTTGCAGGATTCAAACCCCTACCTAACTATGTTATGACACTCGAGATGGACGCATTAGCAGAGCGCGCTATTCGCATTACTGGGAGGTTTCCCTTCTCCTGCTGTACTTATAGGGTGCTGACATCATCAGTGTTTAGAAAGGGGAATGTGCATCCTGTAGTGTGTTCTCCTAGTTGCCAAAAGGGATATTTCTTTCGTACAGACTTGCACACACACTAACCCCCTCCACACACACACTGAGCATTTGCAGGATTCAAACGCCTACCTAACTATGTTATGACACTCGAGACGGATGCATTAGCAGAGCGCGCTATTCGCATTACTGGGAGGTTTCCCTTCTCCTGCTGTACTTATAGGGTGCTGACATCATCAGTGTTTAGAAAGGGGAATGTGCATCCTGTAGTGTGTTCTCCTGGTTGCCAAAAGGGATATTTCTTTCATACAGACTTGCACACACATTAACCCCCTCCACACACACTGAGCATTTGCAGGATTCAAACCCCTACCTATGTTATGACACTCGAGATGGACACATTAGCGAACGCGCTATTCGCATTACTGGGAGGTTTCCCTTCTCCTGCTGTACTTAAAGGATGCTGACATCATCAGTGTTTAGAAAGGGGAATGTGCATCCTGTAGTGTGTTCTCCTAGTTGCCAAAAGGGACATTTCCCTCACACAGACTTTCACACACACCAACCCCACTCACACACACACACACACACACACACACACACACACACACACACACACACACACACACTGAGCATTTGCAGGATTCAAACCCCTACCTAACTATATTATGACACTTGAGGGAGATGCATTAGCAGAGCCCGCTATCCAAATTACTGGGCATCTGTTCTGCACCTGCAGTATTTATAGGGTGCTGACATCATTGTTTCTACAGAGGTATGTACATCTAGTACTACCTGTCAGGTGGGGGATAGCATATATATGCATTAGCAGCCACCTACGTCAGGGTCAGGTATGCACATCGCACTGGCAGGTTATGTTTTATATCATGCTTCGTGACCACAGGACCTGTAACACACAACACAACCAGTCCTGACCACCCCTCCCACATCCAGGACACACACTTTGCTTCCCTGGGAACAGTGCCAAGATATGCAGATGTTCACATACACCATTCCAGTTGTTAATGTCAGGTACAGGCATATTGTGTGTGGGAACTACTCAGGCCTCTACAACATTACCCTACAGCCACTACAATTTGTGAGTCCATGTGCTATGGCAGAACCACTCACCACAGCCATAAGGGGGAATACATATTGCAACTGACCATCTACAACATGGGTACTCACTATTCCACACCAGAGGTAGACCACCATTGTTGATATCTGACTATACCCACCTTTCCCTGGCCATCCATATCCCATCCCCACCCCCAGGCAAGGTTGTCACTGCAAACAAACTGTATTTATCAAAAGCAGACTTTACACTTGTGAAGACTGGGGTTGAAGACTTCAAAGGACCCATGCTGGGGGAGTATACAGGCCACTCTGCATAATCCTTGACAACTGCATTCTATGAGCATGTGGAAGGTTTGCATTGATCATGCTATCCCAAATATACCCATGACTGCTCCACAACAGGACACCTGTCAGATGTACACCAGCCATATACGAGCTGTCCAACAGACAGAGTGAGCTAATACATTTCAGAGCAGTAGCCCACAGAGGGAGGACATCTCTGAACAGTACCGGCATGACACTTCAATCCCTCATAATCATCACGACACAGTGTTGACAGTGAAATTGTCCAGACAATGCAGATAAGGCTCCCCTCAGTCTGTTATTGATGCCCACTTACTGTTAGAGGTCCACAGCAGCCCTCTTCCAGCACACACCAACAACATGGCTGTGGCTTAGCAAATTCAAACCCTGGGATCTCCACTGTGTCCCTGCTTGACAGAGGCACAGCACACTAGCCTCACACGGTGCCTTATGTGACCTACTTTACAGTGGCACAGTAGCCTACTGTACTGGGGAGGCAGACGCCAAGCACACTCTGGCTAAGCTGTCATTCCCTAGGGCAAACAGCCTAGTGTTGACCTCTACACCCATATGTTTAATTGTTAGATGCACATTATTTGTTGCTGATAGACTGTTTGCAGGTCTTTATTGCCATAGCATTCCCTGTTTGTATGAACAACTTGTGTATCTGTGGAAGATGTTTGCATATGGGAGGGATCCACTATATCACATATGTCTCTGTAGTCATTTAACTGTATGCACTGGGCAGATTGCTGTAATGTGGTTGGTTCATGGAATAACACGTACAAATACCAGATGTGTGTGGCCAACTGCTAAACTGAGATTTGGCCCAAGTGTGTGAGCATGCCCAGTTCAGCCTTCCCATGGCATGTTGTCTGACATATGTCTCATTTATCAAAGTGTGCGAGCATGCCCAGTGTGAGCTTTCCATATGTTGAACTCTGCAGCCCACCACATTTGTGGATGAGTGTGAACTTTAACAAATATCTCCCGTTTATGGTTGTGTGTTGTGTGTCATGTTGTGTAGTTACTGTCCAACTGCTTTGTGTGTGAACACAACAGGGATTATACTGTGCCTGCAGGGTTTGCATGGGATACTTTGCATACAGTTGTCAACATCCTTTCATACTGACCTAACACTGTAGTACCGTATAGTGTACTGGTTCAGTACTTTCGCTATGGTGGACAGTATCCTGGGCTTTAGTCCTATCACTGCTTTACAGTTCCATAGTGAGCACAACAGCCTGGTTAGGGGCCAGTTGTGCACATCTAACCATGTTGCATTATGTTCAGATATGAACTACTTAAACTAGGCTTGTCCAACATTGGTAGTGTATTCCACAACATAGGTGTACATTTGCAAACACTAGCGATGTGCCTTAGGCCATTTCTAATGCTAGTCGGAGAGTGTGTTTGTCCTTCGACACACATTGTAAGTGGAGTTTGCCATGACATATGTCATGGTTAGTATACTGTGCCTCTGTCTACCTGTGACATAACAGTGATACCCAGGGTAAACCTACCATCTCCCATCCACTCATCAAGATTCCTCTTGAGGAGAATCGATGAGTGACTCTATGGATAACCTGTACTGGGAGTTTACTCATGAGTGGGAGTGGCTTCTGTGTTATGGATCATGCAGTACAGCTTGTCCTATGTATGTCAGTGCTGGGGTTCAGGTCTCTCATGTGCATAGCTCACTGCCATTCAGATTGTACAAGGTGCAGCATGTTTATTGATTCCAGCTTGGACATGGCTTTATACATCAGGCACAGCTTGCCTCTGGGTGGGCAGTATGGCAGTGTGTGTAGCTGCAGTTTGTTTAATCAGGCAACACATGGCATCTGTTCAAGCTCTTTGATACTCCTGGTGAGGTACTGTTGGGGACTTTACAGTTGATGGAGGTGACTGCTGAGGTACATCCCACAGGGGCTATTGTAGTCAATTGTAACGCTGATGAAGGATGACTGCAGAGCCACAATTACCTCCCCTTATCAAGATCTGACAACCTTCATGATTAGGTGGGTATATGGTATGTTTCTGTAAACAGTACAGCCACATGTTTGTCCAATGCAGGATATCTATCACCTTGTGTCCCCAGGTCTCTCATTACATGTTAAGTATGTAATGGGTTAACACCTATGTGGTAATTGGTGGGCACTTACTGTATATCCACGGGGGTTGACTATCACTTTTCTGCAATTAGCTTGCTGACATGGCTATGGCACCAGTTGTCTGTTTCTATGTGGCCCTTTTGTGGGATGCTTGTGTCAGCTGGAGGGTCAGATATGGTGGGCAGTTTGTAGTCCTCTGCAAACATGTTCACACACAGTCCTTCCATGTTGGCCTGTACCTATGAGACATATCTACCAAACGAGGGAGGTCCCAGGACCAAGCCTTGTGGGATGCCAGTTATATCTGGTTTGTAGTCTGACATGGCTGCAGCATGTCTGACCATGTCAGTTCTGTCCTTGGTCTGGTTTGCAACCCCTCTACTGACATAGGGGTTTATATTTAAGCTGGTGAGCATATCTATAATGAACACATAGGGTATTGTATGGAAGCCTTTGCAAGGTCCAGCTACGATGTGTGGACCACATTGCCCTCATCAATTTATTTATTTTATTTATTTATTTATTTATTGCAGTTGGTTTACCAGGATAGTCCATTGGGCCATAAAGAACCCGTTTTCAATGGAGTCCTGGGGAGAAAAGCTCCAAAAAAGCAAAAAAATATACATGAAACAGTAACAATATAGGTACAGCAGGTAGTAATGATAGTTATACAAAATGAGAAAGAAAAATATTTAAAATAAAATAGTCCAAATACAACAATTAATACAGATTGAGAAGAACATACAACAATACTACAGCAAATAAAGCAATTAACACAATTTGAGAGGAATCATACACACTGTGGAAAGGTACAATGTAATACTAAAGGATGTTGCATAGTGGGGGAAGTAAACTTAAAAGCCTGTCTAGTCCATTCTATGCAATTCTATAGGAAGAGTAGAGAAGAAGCAGAAAGGAGCAGGGGAGGTGAGAAGACAGAGTTAGTTATGTAGGGTGGGAGCAAGAGCATTCCCACTGTGATGTTAGATGTGAGTGAAGAGATTTTTTGAAGGTAGAATGGTTAATGGTAGTGCGGATGGATGGTGGTAGGCAGTTCCAGTGGCGAGCTAGGCTGAAAGATAGAAGGTTTTTGCCTGGGGGATGTGTAGGTTTATGCACTTCTAGTAGGTTTTGATTGTCTGACCTTAATACTCTATTGGGTAGGTGCATTTTAAAGGCAGATGAGAGGGATGGACAGAGGGAGGGGTTGAGAATAAGCTTATGGGCTAGAGTTAGTTGGGTGTAAGTTAGTTGATTTGGAAGTTCGAGCCATTGAAGTTTCTGGAGGGAGGAACAATGATGGGTGGAGGACTTATGGCTAGTGGCGAATTTTGTGATTTTGTTATAGCAGCAAGAAAGGTGTTTTTTTAAAGAGGACTGAAGATTAGTTAGGAGTGGAGCACCATAGAGAAGGGAGGGGATAAGGAAGGAAGTAGAGAGAGTGATTTTAGTGGCAGGAGTGAGGTAGGGATTCTGTCTGTAAAGCATGCCTAGTTTTTGATGGGTTTTTTTGATATTTAGTTGTAGGTGGGAGTTAAATTTAAGTTGGTTGTCAATTTGGACCCCAAGTAACTTAGTCTGTGACACTATTTCTAGAGGTGAGTTATTTTGACTAGTGATTGAGAATGTATTCATATCAAAAGGAGTAACTTTAGAAGGAGTAAATATCATTAGTTTGGTCTTGGAAGCATTGAGAGCTAGATGATTACTTAGCATCCATTGCTCAGTGGTAGAGAAGGCATCTTGAGCTATTTTTTGAAGTATAGCAATAGAAGTGGCAGAACAGATGATTGTTGAATCATCTGCATATTGGATGATGTTTGAGAGTGGGATAGATTTGTGGAAATTGTTTATAAATATATTAAAGAGAAGGGGACCCAGTATGGAGCCTTGTGGAACACCTGTAGGATTACTAAGAAATGAAGAGGTGGCTTTCTTCCATTTTACTGCTTGGTTTCTGTTAGATAGGTAGCTAGAGAACCAGTTCAAGGAGGAGGGAGATAGATTAAGTCCAGAGAGCTTAGCTAAAAGCAGTCTATGTGATATAGTATCAAAGGCTTTGGAGAGGTCAAGTAGTAGGGTAGAAATAAATTGGCCAGAATCACAAGCTTTATTTACCATTTCAAGGAAGGAGAGGAGGGCTGTCATAGTGCTATGGTTTGGTCTGAATCCGTGTTGTGTAGGAGTTATAAGGTGATTATCTAGGAGATATGGAAGGAGTTGAAGTTGGACACATTCTTCTAGGATCTTAGAGATAGGGGACAGGAGAGCTATGGGGCGAATTAGAAGTTATGTACATACCATAACGTTCCATGTTAGTTGTCTTCTCTCGCCTTCTTTCTTGCTGGATGGGTTCGGAGCCGATCCTCGGCTCTGACTCGGCACTTGCTAAGCTCGAGAACTCATTTTACCAGCTCGAGGCAACCCTATATCCCATGATGCAAGGCGTGACTACCTCAGATCTCGTTTGGTAGCTAGAAGAAAACCCTGCCAAAAAATACTTCTTGCCAAGGAAGAAGATACTAAATGTAGGAGAAACTAGGCCAATGGCCACTAACAGTAATGACTCTTCCTATTGTGAACTCTTGGAAAGAGTGACAACATCCCCAACAAAAGGAAGGTACAACCTCAAGATCAGTCCAGGCCAGGGGGAAGAAGGGAGGGACGCAAGAAAGAAGGCGAGAGAAGACAACTAACATGGAACGTTATGGTATGTACATAACTTCTAAATGTTAAGTTGTCAAACTCGCCTTCATTCTTGCTGGATGGATCCGCGTCCCTAGCACCTCTATCCTGGGTGGCTCAATGGAACAGACTCTTGAGAACTGTGGAACCAAACCTAGCCCTGTCCCTGGAGGCCAAGTCCAATTTGTAATGAGAGACAAAGGTGTGAGGAGTGGCCCAAGTGGCTGCTGCAAAAATGGTGTCAATAGGTAGCCTATCCTGAAAAGCTGTGGATGTGGATAGGCTCCTGTTAGAATGTGCTTTTGGTTTTGAGGACAGTTGCTTGCCTCTAAGATGATAAACATAAGAAATGATAGAAGACAGCCATCTGGATAAGGTCACTTTAGAGACTGGGAGACCTGTTCTATTCTCTGCATAAGAAAGGAATAGTTGATCAGATTTTCTGAACTGTTTAGTTCTGTCCAAATAATATCTGAGTTGGCGATGGACATCTAAGCAATGAAGTTTTTGTTCAGCTTTGTCTGAATAATTAGGGGGAAAAACTGGCAAATCAATAGATTGGTTAAGATTTGTCTGGGAAGCAACTTTGTGTAAAAAAGATGGATTAGGTCTTAAAGATACCCTATCTTTGTGAAAAACCAAGTAAGGGGAACGGACACAAAGGGCCTGAAGTTCAGAAACCCTTCTAGCTGAAGTAACAGCCACCAAGAAAATTGTTTTCCAGGAAAGAAACTTTAAGGAGCATGTAGCAGCCGGTTCGAAGGGGGGTAGAATCAAGGATGCTAGCATTAAGTTCAAATCCCACTGCGGAGGGGGATCTCTAGGCTTTAGAAGAAATATACCTCTGAGAAAGGCTTTGCAAAGTTTGTGGGACATTATGTTTTGATCTTGTAAACCAACATGAAAATTAGAGATTGCTGCCAATTGGACTTTAACTGTAGAAGTAGAAGACCCTGCTTGAAAAATCTCTGCTAAGAAATCCAGAACTGAATGCACTGGAGCAGTAAAGGGATCTAATTGTTTAGACTTTGCCCAGAAAGAAAAGCGTTTCCACTTACTAGCATAAATCTTTCTGGTGGAGGACTTAAGAGAAGCTACTATGATATCCCTAATGGGGTTAGAGATCATAGGAAGCCTGGCTAAGGAAGGAAGTGGAGCAACCAAGCAGTGAGGTTGAGAGAACGAATGGCCCGGTGCGGTTGACCCGACTGGTGGGTCAGAAGGTCTGGAACTGGGTCCAGATGCCAAGGCTGTGCCAGGAGATGACAATGCAGGGACGGAAACCAAATTTGTCGAGGCCAGTAAGGGGCAATGAGGATCAACTTGGCTCTCAATATGGTAGCTTTCTGAATAACTTGTGGTATCAGTGGAAAGGGAGGAAAGGCATACAGAAGTCCCCGGGGCCAATCCTGGGTTAGAGAGTCTCTAGGGGAATGGCCTGGTAGAGGAAAAAGGGTGAAGAAGTCCGGGCATTTGCTGTTTTGGGGTGTAGCAAAAAGGTCGCAGGAAGGGAAGCCCCACTTCTGAAAAATCTCGTCCACTACCAATTGCTTGAGAGACCACTCGTGTGGCATGAGAATAGCTCTGCTCAGTCTGTCCGCTAAGAGGTTGGATCTCCCGGGGATATGCATTGCTATCAGAAACCGATGAGAGGAGATCGCCCATTGCCAAAGTCTGAGAGCTTCTCGACACAGTGGGTAGGACCTGGTGCCGCCCTGCTTGTTGATATACCAGACTACAGACATGTTGTCCGTCTGAACTGCAATAGTCCCTAAGGGAAGAAAGTCGTTGAGGGCTTGCAACGTTAAAAGCACTGCTCTCATCTCTAGGACATTTATGTGCAGATGGTATTCTATGGGTTGCCAAATCCCATGGACCATCCTGCCCTGATAATGCCCCCCCCCCACCCGATCAGAGAGGCATCCGTAGTGACTGTGGCAACCGGAACTGGGGGAAGAAACAGTCGGCCCT
Source organism: Protopterus annectens (assembly GCF_019279795.1). Taxonomy (NCBI): domain Eukaryota; kingdom Metazoa; phylum Chordata; order Ceratodontiformes; family Protopteridae; genus Protopterus; species Protopterus annectens. Next base: position 277,319,236 of record NC_056738.1, on the reverse strand, counting down.
GATGGAGCAGAGGAGAAGACATCCACCAGGTTAGATGACTCTTGCACGACTGCGTGACAAAAATCTCGTGACTCATGGGGAGTTGCTGGAATGACCATTGAGCGAACAACATCCACTGCAGAAGACGCATGTGGAAGTGGGCTAATGGCAGAAGAACAATGGCCGCAGCCATAAGACCCAGAACCTTCAGAACAAATTTGGCTCTGATCTTCTTGCTGAGTAATATGACCCGAACATACTTCTGAATGTCCAGAATTCTTCGTTCTGTGAGTCTGGCTGACATGCTGACAGTGTCTAATTTTGCGCCTATAAAGGTAATAGATTGGCAAGGCGACAGATAAGATTTTTCGAAATTTATTGAAATCCCCAATTGCTTGCAGGTTTGCAGAGTGTGGTCTCTGGCCTTGAGAAGTTGATGCCTGGTGGTGGCGGAGAGGAGCCAGTCGTCTAGATACGGAAACACCTGGAATCCTTGACGTCTCAGATGAGCCGTAACCACTGCCATGCATTTGGTAAACACTCTGGGGGCTGTAGTGAGGCCAAAGGGCAGGGCTCTGAATTGAAAATGACTGGACCCCAGCCGAAGCGGAGAAACCTTCTGGGCGCCTGTGAATCTTTATATGATAGTACGCATCCTGAAGGTCTATTGAGCACATCCAGTTGTCCTTGCCCAAAAAGGGTAGAATGGACTGAAGCGTGACCATCCGGAACCTTGCCTTTTTGACAAACTTGTTTAGTTTGCTGAGGTCTAAAATTGGTCTCCAATCTCCCGTCCTTTTGGGGACCAAAAAGAATCTTGAGTAGGTGCCGGATCCTACTTGGTCTGCTGGCACTATTTGGATGGCTCTTTTTGCTAGGAGTTTTGATACCTCCTGTTTTGCCAATTCCCTTAGACCGGGTGAGACATCTGGAAGGGAAGGATGAGGAACGGGATACCTCTCGAAAGGGATATTGTAGCCCTTGGATATGATCGACTGTACCCATTTGTCTTGAGAGAGGGAACGCCAGGCTATTAGGTACAGCGACAATCTTCCCCCAACTGCCTCCAAGGGTGGGCAGTCGGGCAACACCTCAGGGATGCTGGAAGGGTTTATCAGGGAGAGTCTCCCTGCTACCCTGATTCTGCGGACCCCCTCTGCCCCTAGGGCGGCGCCTATTATTATTACCCCCTCTGCCTCTGGGAGTAAACTGACCACGTGTGTCTGGCGTGACTCCTTGAGATTTATGGAACCACATTTTCCCTCCCTTCTGACCCTTTGGATAGGGTCTTGAAGGGGTGGAGAAATGGACTCCTACGGCAGAAAGGGTCTTGCCATCTTGCTCACACCTAGTCAATGTATCCTTCACCTGAGGCCCGAAAAAAACGAACCGTCAAAGGGGGTATTGGTGAAAGACGCCTTAAAAGGGTCTGCAAAATTACAAAGTCGCATCCAGGCCTGACGCCTAAGTGCCACTCCTGTGCCTGCGGCCCTACTCGCCCCATCGGCTGCATAAGAAATGAGCCGCATGGAGGAGTTAGTCAAAGAATTGAGGATTCCTAGCTGTGAGGCAATCTTTTCCTGAGCCCCAGTGGCCGAAGGATCCTGAACCACTTCACCTAGTTCCTTGAGAATGTCTCTCTGAAGTCTGGTAAAGTGACAAAGGTAGTTCAGCGAAAGCATAGCAAAGGTCGCTGAAGAAAACATCCGCTTGCTGTACCTGTCCATGGTCCTAGAATCCTTATTAGGAGGATGGACAGGCACAGAAGGATCAGCAAGTTCCTTCTTGGTGGCCGCCGCCACCACCATAGCATCAACAGGGACGCCCTTAGAAAGAAACTGTTTGTCTGCTGGGGCTGTAATGAATTTGGAGGGCCTCCTAGGAACTGGTTCCACAGAATCCGGGGCTGCCCACGCCTTCCGAGCCACTACTTGCATGAGTGGGTCAAAGGGCGGAGACACCCAGGAGGTGGAGGGTCGAGATCCGAAAGCCTCCAGGTATACTGACTCATCCTCGGAGGGATTAATGGAAGGCCAGTTCCCCCTCTGCTTAAGGAGCTCCAGGATGTCTGAAAAGGAGACATCCTCAGAGGGGGACCGTGGCGAACCCTCCGACTCATCTAAGTCGGTATCTGATGTAGTAGACTCAGGGGAGTCTGTGTGTTTCCTCTTACACGTCCTCTTACGCGGGGGTTCTGCTGCAGGATCAGGAGAAACCTCGGAAGAGGAAGTTATTCCCAATGGGGAAACCTGGGGCGATGGATCTCTGGGTCCGGGAGCAAGAGGCTGGCAAGAGACATCAACAGGCACCGAAGATGGAGGAGCTAAAGGAATAGACCGTTGACCTAGCTCGGGGGCTAGGACACTCCTCATCACCTCGAAGGCTCCTCTCCCAGGGAGGCCAGAAGACCCCCACTCCAAAGAAACAGGAATCCCCGGCCCCATCGAAAGAGAAGGCTCCGAAGCTGATGTCGGTGCCGAGCTCACCAATGCCGAAGCTGCAAGAGGGAGAGCAGGGTCGGACAAGGGTCCGATGCCACTCGCCCCCTCAGAGCCGACAAGGGAGACTTGACGACCGGATCCCTCCAACGAAGGTCTCATGGAGGAGATCGGAGCCGAAGACGTCGGAGCCGAAAAGGGAAGTATCGGCTCCGGCGCACCCACAGTCACCGTTCCGAGAAGCTCCGGCTCTGAACTCTGAAGGAGAGTCGGAGGAGGAAGTTCGGGAGAAGAGAAATAGCAGACGTCTGTTGAGATGGGCTATGGAGCATTTGGGCTAGTGCCTGTGACTTCAACAGTCTGCTTACCACCCTCTCTAAATCATGGTCTGATAGCCTGGAAGATCTTGAAGATCGGCTCCGATGACTCCGCTCCGACAAAAGAGGAGATCCCGGTGCCAAACGAATCGACTCCAGGGAAGGAGACAGAGATCTCTTCCTGGATGGAGCCATCGGAGCCTATGACCTCTCGGGTCCAGATGGAGCCGAAGACTTGCCTGCTCCAATACTGGATAAGGACACGTCAGCTCCAGCCGGAGCCGACAAAGTAATAGGCAATTGTGTGTCGGAGCCGGTCGGAGCCGACACAACAATCTCCAAGGTAGAAAGATCGGCTCCAGCGAGCGATCTCGACTCGGAGTCGGAGCCACAGCCGAAGGCTTAGGAACTACAGCCTGGGCTCTAGATGGCTTAGAGGGTTTAACCGACCCAGCCTTGGTCGGAGAACCCTCTGGCTTTAACAAGCCACAAAGAATCAATTTATTTCTTCGTTCCTGCAGGACTCTCTGGCTAAAGGAGTGACAAATGGCACAGGAGTCCTGCAGGTGTAAAGGCCCCAGGCAATACACACAAGAAGTGTGACCGTCTGTCAGAGACATTTTCTGACAGCACGAGCCACACTTCTTGAAGCCTGAGACCTTTACCTCTTTAGACATAATAATGTCCAAAAACAGACAGACACACAACAATCACACAGTTAATCCCTAAAAACACACACACACAACCTGACAGGAATTAACTGAGGGGGAGGCTTAAGGCCTGAAGGAAATAAATCCTAACCTAAAAGGAAGGGAATATAGGGTAGGAGACAAGTATAAGTATACAAAATATACCCAAACAAGGACAAATAGAAATTAAGGGGAAAAACTCTGACTAATCTGACAGAAATTGAAAACTTTACCTGAGCTGGTAAAAAAGAGACCTCTTCGCGAAGCGGTAAACGAGATCTGAGGTAGTCACACCTTGCATCATGGGATATAGGGTTGCCTCGAGCTGGTAAAATGAGTTCTCGAGCTTAGCAAGTGCCGAGTCGGAGCCGAGGATCGGCTCCGAACCCATCCAGCAAGAATGAAGGCGAGTTTGACAACTTAACATAATGTGTTATATTGTTATTGTTACCACCTTTGTGTAGAGGTATGATAAAGGCCTGTTTCCAGATTTGAGGTACTGTAGATTCTTGTATGGAACGGTTTATTAAGATGCTAATGGGGTAGACAAGTGATTCTGCAGCTATACTAAGAAAGTAAGAAGGGATATTATCAGGAGCGTTGGTCAATTTCCGAAGGAGTTTCTTTATAGTAGATGTAGGTATGGGTTTTAATGAGAATAGGGGAGAGTCAGGAGAGGGGGAATTGGGGGGTGGTAGGGATGAGGAAGAAGTTTGTGTAGAGGAGGAGGTAGAGGATTTAGTAGATGGGGAATGGGGAGTAGTAGTAGTCAGAGATAGAGTGTGAGTGGGGGTGGGAGAGGGAGTATTGGCGAGTGTGGTGGAGTTGGAGAATGAAGAAGTCAATTTGGAAATAGAGTCAATAAAAAAGGAGTTAAATTGTGTGGCCAAAACTAATTCAGGAGCATTTGAGTCTGGGGTGGGAGTATCTGGTTTACTAGGGTGAAGGAGACTAGAGATGCCTTTCCAGAATTTCTGAGGGTTGTTTTTATTATGGTTTTGGAGTGTAGAGAAGTAGTTTTGTCGATCAGAAGTGATGAGTTTTTTTACTTTATTTCGAAGCATTTTATAGTCATTGAGGAGCAGTGGTGTCTTATTTTTCTGGTAGCGTGCCCAGACTTTATCTCTATGTCTCATGATAACAAGAGTATTTTTGGAAAGCCAGGGTGCTGATTTCGTTTTTATTCTCTTTGTCCTTAAGGGAGCCTGGGAGTCTAATAATTTTAAGAATATTGAGTTAAAGTGTGAGACTGCAATGTCTAGTGGTAGCGTTTTTAAACAATTCCAATTAGTTGCTTGTAAAGAGTTTGAGAAGGTTGTTGGGTTGAAGTTTTTTTGGTCACGAATAGTAATATAGTTATGGGTTCGTTGTAAGATTGAGGGAAGTCGGTGGGTAAAGATTGGTATGTGGTCACTAAGGTATCGGGAAGAGTGCCACTGTTGGAGAAATAGTGAGGATGGGAGACAAGGATCCAATCCAGTATACTTCCACTGGAGAGATTTTTAGCTGGGTGAGTTATGGAACTGATTAGTTGAGAGAAATTGTAGAGGTTGATGTTAACGGAGTTTGTTGGAGACTGAATGCAGGCCCAGTTAATGTTCACGTCTCCTAGGATTATGGTTTTGTTAGTAATGTTACTGGAGAGCCAGGAAAGGATGTGTTCAAGTGTAGAAATATTATCCCCAGGGGGGATATAGAGGGACGCAAGACATATGTGTTTGTGATTATTGATTTGTAGAAGATTAAGGAGTAGTTCAGCGTTGTTAAAGTGTGGAATAGGTTTATTATAGGGGGTAACTGTTAGGGAGGATGAATATAGGAGAGCTACTCCTCCACCTTTTTTGAGGGGCCTATCTTTTCTTATGATGGAGTAGTTTGGAGGAATTATTTCAGAGTCCTTTATATGTGGTTTTAACCAGGTTTCAGAAATAGATAGGATGTCAGGTTTATTGTGTGTGAGCCAAGCATGAAGGTTTGGGACTTTATTTACTATACTTTGGGAGTTTAAGGAAGTTAATAACAAGGATTTGTTTATGGTGGTTATGGTGGTAGGGCCTGGGTTGGGATGTATATCACCAGATATGAGAGCAATTATCGGATGAAGGAAGAAGTAGTTTAGATGAGATGACAGTAAGGTAATAAGATCAGGTTCTAATGTAAGGCGGAGAAATTTGCTAGTAGTTATAGAAATGGAGATTGCTGGGGAGGTGATAAGTTTGTATTGGAAAAGAAGGAGATTTTCTGTGGAGTATAAATGGGGGGAGATAGGGGAGTATGAGAGAGGTGAGTTCTGATGGTTGGTTACATGGAAGGATTGAGAGTGGAAGGAAATAGTGGGCTGGGAGAGATAGTGCAGACAGGATAAGATGAGGAGATGGAGTAGTAAAAGGGAGACGAAGGATTGTTTTGAGAGCATGTTGTGAAGAGTTATTAGGAAGAGAGTATATAGTAGGGTATATAATATAAAGGAGATAAAATTTGAATAAAGGAAATAGTAGTTACTGCAGTGTAGTATAGGAGTGTGTATGTAGTATGGAGGAGATAAAATATGAATAAGGAAAAAGTAGTTAGTACAATATAGTATAAAGAGTGTGGGGTGTTATATTAGATGTGGAGGAGGTGTGGTTTGGGAGTGGAAATGGAATAGATTGGTTAGGTAGGATGTTGATGGGGAGTTGAGTGAAGGTTGGTTTTGGCGGGAAAGAAAAGAGGGTGTGTCCAAAGAGTAAGATGCTGATTGGAGTAGAGTGGTAGTGGGTGTGGTTTGAGGAAGGATAAAAGTAGAGGTGCTGGGGGTGGGTGGAATTTGGGGGCAGGGTAGGGGAGCGGAGTGAGCCCGTAGGGCGAACGGAGCGGGTAGAGCCCAGGAGGGGAGGAGAGGAGCAAGAACTATCAGTGGAGCAGTGTTTGTAAAGGGTAAGTGGTAGAGCGGTAAGAAGAGAGGGCCTAGATAAGGTAGGGAAAGTGGGCAAAAGATATGTTAGACTCAATGTTATTGTTATTGTTAGAATCAATGACCTTAATGACAGTTTCAAATGAGTCAAACATGTTTAGGGGCAGGATCTGCACTTAAGAAAGCCACACTGGGTAGGGTCCGGTGTCAGTAGGTCCCCAATATCTTTATGTCTGCGGTACATGCTGATCCTTTCCATAGCTGTGCAGACCAAGCTTCTCAGGATTCTGGGGTGGTAGTTTTCAGTATCCATTCAGGCAACACCTTTGTTGAGAACGACCACTGTTGTTGTACACTGCTCTTTGGGTACATATCCTGTGGTAAGGCTGACATTGAGCAGTAGTGTGATTTGGCATTCCATTCTTCTTAGAGTCCATGTTGGACTCAGCCCAGGACACCATCTCATACCATTGCTGCTGTGTGTTTTGCTTTGTAGATGCTGGCTGTTACCTCAGCATCTGCAATGTCAGGGGGACAGCAGTCTGCTGGGATAGATATTTTGCATTCTGGGGGCGGGGGGTTGCACTGCACCTGTCAGGATGTATGTTGGCAATATGTGTGTGTGTTTGGTATGTTGTTTGTAATATTTGTGTGATTCAGAGCATATCTGTGAATTCCCAATATGGTTCCTACCATCATTTGAGGAAGCCTTGGGATTATCCTTAGTGTCCTGTACAATTTGTATCTTCATAGGTTCATACTAGGCTATCCACCCTAGGGCATTTGTAAGCCTAGCCAGAGTGTGTGTGGCTTTCGCCACCCCTTGCTATGTGAATATTATGGCCATTTATGATTTGCTTTGCTGTGCCTCCGTCTGGACATGACACAGTGAAGAACCCCAGTGTAGATCTACGATCATCCATCCACTTGGCAAGATTCCTGTTGAACAGTGTCAGTGAGGGGCTTTGCCTAACATGGAGTGGGATTCTGTTCCAGGGTGTGGGGAGCCTCTGGGTTATGTATCTGTTCCTCCATCACATCCTATTTCATTATGTGTTGAGGGTGACATCTCTCACTCTCACAGCTCCGATGGCTTTGAGTTTTCTGGGGTGGAGCATGTCCATTACTCCTGTGTTGGACATGGCCTTGTACAACAGACATACAATGCCTCTGTGTAGGCAGTATGTGACTGCATTCAGCTGGGGTGTCGACAGCCAGGCAGCATATGACATATATTTGAGACCATTTATCCTCTTGGTGAGGTACCTTTGAGGTCTTTCTAACTGCTGCAGGTGTCAGGTAAGGTACATCCCAAATGAGGCATTGTACTAGATTATGGGTCTGATAAGAGAACAGTATAGGGGCACAATGACCTCTGTTGACATAGATCTGAATCCTATATGGTGTCCAATATAGACAGTCTTCCTAGCCACACTGGCAATGTGAGTGTCACATAACTTTTAGTTATGTACTTACCATAACTTTGGATGTATGGGATCCATCTCGCCTACATTCATGACAGATGGGTTCGGAGCCGATCCATCGGCTCCGACTCGGCAACTAATACACTAGCACGAAGTCTCTCATTGGCTGGGCTACCCCCCATCCCAGGATGCACTACACCTGCTTCCCCAGATCTTGTTTGTTCGCTTTCATACATCCATGCAAACACAGAAAAACTAGTAGTCACAATAACCAACTAAAGTTCTTCAAGAAAGAGCGCCAAGAAAAGAGGGACTACAGCTCCTCTAAATCCAAAAGGAAGGGGAAGGAGGGTACTTATGAATGTAGAGATGGATCCCATACATCCAAAGTTATGGTAAGTACATAACTAAAAGATGTAATGGGATCCTATCTCTACATTCATGACAGATGGGACAGCGTCCTAGCACCTACATCCCGGTGGCTCATTGGAAAACACTCCTGAGAACTGTGGAACCAAAGGAAGCTCTGCCTCGAGAAACCACATCCAATTTGTAATGAGAAATGAAAGTGTGCGGAGAAGTCCAGGTTGCTGCAGCACAAATATCATCTATTGATAACTTGGAGTGAAAAGCTACGAAGTAGCCATTGCCCTGGTAGAATGAGCCTTGACTGGAAAGGGAGGTCTTTGTTAGCTTGTGAATAAATAAAATGATACAATCTTTAATCCATTTAGATATGGAGGTTTTGTTACTGGTTGACCCAATTTGTTCGCTGCAAAGGAAACAAACAATTGATTAGATTTCCGCGTTTGGCGGTTCTCTTCAAATAAAAACGCAGTTGTCTATGCCCAATTGATGCAAAGTATATTCTGCGTTATTAGAGAATTCTGGGAAAAAGACAGGGAGTTCTATAGTTTGTTGCATACAGAAAGAGGAGGCCACTTTTGGTATAAATGCAGGGTTTAATTTCAATGAGACTCTATGCTTGTGAAAAATCAAATAGGGAGGATCAGAACAAAGAGCTTGAAGTTCTGAAACTCGCCTGGCAGACGTTATGGCTATTAAAAAGGCCGTTTTCCAAGACAGAAATTTTAAATCACAGGTAGCAGCTGGTTCGAAAGGACGGGCAGTTAGGGCAGCAAGAACCATATTCAAATCCCAAGGGGGAACAGGATGAGATAAAGGAGGCCTCAGGAGCCAAGCCCCTTTAAGGAAAGCCTTACAAAGTTTGTGAGACATCAATGAAGGTTCAAATGAAGCATGAAATTTAGAAATGGCCGCTAGTTGAACCTTAATGGTAGAAACCGAAGAGCCCGACTGAAAAAGAGAGGCCAGAAAATTCAGAACCTCCGAAACTGGTGCAGTGAGAGGATCTATACCCCGTTCTTGAGCCCAGAAAGCAAACCTTTTCCATTTACTGGAATAAAGTTTGACGGTGGAAGGTTTATGAGAAGAAGACAGTATGTGGACCACGTCCGGGGAAAGAGTATGGTCTCGGACTAAGGATGGAAGTAGAGTAACCATGCTGCCAACTTCAGGGACCTGAGAGACGGATGACGCCATCCTGACTGATGAGTCAACAGGTCTGGCACCGGATCCAGAAACCATGGACCTTCTATCGCATGCCTCTGTAGGAAAGGAAACCAAACTTGACGAGGCCAAAGCGGGGCAATCAAAATCATCTCGCTCTCCATGTAAATGGCCTTCTGTATCACCCTCGGTAAGAGGGGGAACGGAGGGAAGGCGTAGAAGACGGGGCCAAATGTGAGTCAGAGCGTCCCTGGGAGTCTGTCCCTGAGAAGGGAACAGTGTGAAGAACTCTCTGCATTTCGCATTGTGAGGGCTGGCAAACAGGTTGCAGCAAGGATGACCCCATCTGTCGAAGATTTTCGCAGCTATACCCTGGTTGAGGGACCATTCGTGGGGTAAAAGAATGGTCCTGCTTAATCTGTCCGCAATCACATTGGACTTCCCCGGTATGTGAGTTGCCATTAGAAAGCGGTTGGTAGCTACCGCCCAGTGCCAAAGTCTCATGGCTTCTCTGCATAGTGGGTAAGACCTGGTTCCACCTTGCTTGTTTATGTACCACACCACCGACATGTTGTCGGATAGGACAGTAATCTGGCCTTGTGGGAGAGCGTGATGGAGAGCTTGGAGTACCAATAGTACCGCTCTCATCTCCAGGACATTGATATGCAAATGCGTTTCCTGGATCTGCCATGTGCCTTGGACCGACCTGTCCAGGTAATGACCCCCCCACCCTACCTGGGAGGCGTCCGTAGTCACAGTGGCAATGGGACGTTGGGGTATAAAGGGTCGCCCCTGGTCGAGATTTGATTGGAGAAGCCACCAATGAAGATCTCGACGGCAACTTTCCGTGATTATGATTAAGTGGTTCAATGGAAGTTCCTGATAGGACCATTGAACCGACAGTAGCCATTGTAAAATTCGCATGTGAAGTCTGGCCAAGGGAACTAAAAGTATGGTCGCCATCGAGCCCAACAGTTGTAGGATCCGATGGGCGGGGCTCTTGTAGAGGGAGACAGGATTTGACTTGATCCTGTAAGACCTGAATTCTTGCTGCCGGTAAATAGGCGCATTCTTTTGTGTCTAAGTCTGCCTATGAAAGTAATACGCTGAGATGGCTGTAGTACAGATTTTTGCAAATTGAACGTGATCCCCAAGAAACGCCCAAGGTGAGCGTGGCTCTGAGCTTGGAGTAGTAGATGCTCGGAGGTGGCAGAAAGGAGCCAGACATCTAGATAAGGAAACACCTGTAATCCCAGACTTCTCAGGTGAGCAGTTACCACTGCCAGACATTTGGTGAACTCCCTGGGGCTGTGGTGAGACCAAAGGGCAGTGCTCGAATTGAAAATGACTGGCTCCGAGGAAGCGTAAATGTCTCCTGGACTCTTGAGCTATAGGAATGTGATAGTAAGCGTCCTGGAGATCTATGGAGCACATCCATGCATTTTTCCAGCAAAGGAAGAATAGATTGAAGAGTGACCATTGAATTTGGACTTCTTACAAACGATTCAATGAACTGAGGTCCAAAATGGGCCTGAAGTCCCCTGTCTTTTTGGTACCAAAAATAACTTTGAGTAAGTTCCTGATCCGATCTGGTCGATGGGGACAGGCTGGATGGCTCTTTTTCTAGCAGCTTTGAAACCTCTAATGCTGCCTGATCCCGCTGACTGGGTGGTACGTCCGGGATTTCCCTTAAAGAAAGGGGTTTGTTGAAGGGTATGATATATCCTCCGGTAATGATGCGAAGCACCCACCGATCGCTTGTTATGGATTCCCAAGCTTGTGGGTGCGCCACAAAGCGACCCCCGACTGGCTCCGGAGTAGCACAGTCGGGCAACAACTCAGGAACGCTGGTTGTATGAAGAACCACGAAAGGAATCGCGGTCTCCAGAGTTACGGGGGCCTCTGCCACCTCTGGGGCGGCGTCTTCCAAAATTCCCCCCCCCTGCCTCTGGAGGGGCAATCACTGGGTGGAGTAGAGAAAGACTTTTGGGATTTTTTAAACCACATTTTCCCTCCTCTCCCAGACTTGGGATAAGGCCTGGAAGGAGCGGAAAACGGCCAACGGCAGTCAAAGTCTCGCCCTCCAGCTCGCACCGAGTTAGTGTGTCCTGCACTTTGGGTTCAAACAAAGATGACCCATCAAAGGCGTCGGCGAAGGAAGACTTGAAGGCCTCCGTGAGCGAACACAAGCATAACCAGGCTTGCCTCCTGAGGGCAATGCCTGTTCCGCTCTCTACTCGCCCTTGACGCATACGAAATGAGCCTCATGGACGAGTTAACAATAGAAAAAAGGATAGTCATCTGTGCGCCAACAGTCGGGGCCAGCGCCTCAGGTAGATTACCAACAATAGAGTCATTTAGCTCTTTGAGAAGATCCCTTTGGAGCCTCGTAAAATGACATAAATAGTTCAGCGACCGTAAGGTAAAGGCCGCTGAGGGCAGGGTATGCTTCCCGCACCTATCCATACTCCTAGAATCCTTATTAGGAGGATGAATAGACGTCGAAGCCTCTGCCACGTCCTGCTGTGTGGCAGAAGCCACCACCAAAGCATCTACAGGCACACCCTTTGTGAGAAATTCCTTCTGGGGGGGGGGCTGACAAAAATTTATTGGGCCTCGCAGGCACCGGTTCCACAGAATCAGGGTGTTCCCACACCCTTCGAGAAACCAAATCAAGGAGTTCATCGAAGGGTGGAGACACCCAGGAGGCGGAAGGCTGGGCCCCAAAGGCCATGAGGAAGACTGACTCCTCAGCTGAAGGGGTTTTGGCTTGCCAGTCACCTCTCTGTCTCAGAATCTCCAAGATATCTGAGAAGGAGATATCATCCGAAGATGATTTGGGGACCCTTCTGCCATCGAGGTCAGTATCCGATGTAATAGACTCATCTTGGGAGTCTACGTGCTTCCTCTTACACAATTTCTTCCGTGGGGGTTCGTCCGAAGCAGTTTCAGACGGACCACCGAAGAAGGAACCCGATGGGGGTATCCTCAGGCCCTGGGGCCCGCTGCCGGGGCTGCAACACAACAGAGGCACCAGTCTCCAAATCTAGGGACGGTGAGGTAGAATCTTGTTGAACCGGCAAGGGCATGGCCAGCGCTCCTCATGGCCTCAAAGGCGGACCTCCAGAGTCCAAGGAGGTCACTGGTCTAGAGGCCACAATGGCACTGGAATTCCAGCAGCCGATGCTCCGAGAGGAAGACTAGGCACCAAGCACCTAATCCCAAAGTATTCCCTCGGGCCCGGCTGAAGAGGTCGCAGTACCAAACCCTGAACCGGAGGACAGGGTAGGAAGCATAGTCGAGCCGAAGGCCTGTAAGGGGTCTCTGTTCCGACCATATGGCTCCACATTGCTCCACCACCACCGGCTCCAACGGCTCAAGAGGTTGGAGGAGGAATCAAATGTGTTGGAGGGATCGGTTCCAAGCAAACTGTGCTGGAGCCGAGACCATTTTAGTAAACACTGGAGACTGGAATAGCCTCTGTAAAACCCTATCCAGGTCCGAATCTGACAGTCTCGAGGATTTAGAGGAGGTAGACACTCGAGAAGATTTTCTCTCGGCTCCAAGAGAAGGGGACCGGCTCGATATGGCTCCAAAACTATCGGCCGACTCCACCACATCATGGACCACCATCGGCACCGAAGGAGCCTTCTTGAGCCGAGGGGAAGAGTCTGAGCTGCACACTTCCACCGGCTCGAAGCCATTGGAACCGATGGAGGTGATTCACCTCGATACTCCAACTTGCGGCTCCGGGCAATGGAGCCGTAGGAGGTATCGAGGCAGACTCGACCCTCGGCCCCAAGTCAGTGGAGCCGAGGAAGAAGAGGTCAATTTTGTCTTTTAGAAGTCGGCTCCGACGGACTTGTCGGTGCCGACGATCTTTTCTTTTTGGAAGCAACAGGAGGATTTAAGGCTTCCTCAAAGGAAGGTTTGATAAGCCCTTTCAAAATCAGCTTGTTCTTACGTTCTTGAAGAACTCTAGCAGAAAAAGCATGACATACGCTACAAGTCTCTTGCAGATGTTTCGGCCCCAAACAATAAACACAGATTGAATGGCTGTCTGTTATGGACATTTTATAACTGCACCGAGTGCATTTTTTAAAACCTGACTTTTGTTCTTTAGACATATTACAGGCCCTACAACAAGTATGACTTTACCACAAAAAGTAAGCACTATAACAAAAAAGCGCCAACTGAAAAGCTGAGACACACTGGCGAGCACTTAGGAAAAATTTACCTCACAAACAAACAGACAAAACAAGTCCAACGGCCCAAAGCCCTCTAATTTAAACGGGCTTGGCCCGAAAAACAATTAACCACAAAGGGAAATAACAATTAAATAGTACACAAGGGTAGGGCAAAGGCCCTCTAACTTAAACGGGCCTTGCCCGACTGAAAAAAATAAAGTACCAGAAGACACTCAAGCACTCAAAAGTCACAAATAGTATAAAGAATAGCTGTTAAAACAGCTGTTTGGTTAATATATGACAAAAACCCCAAGGTCAAGGACCAATAAAGGTAAAAAGAACCACTTAGCTCCAGCCAAGTCGAGACCACGTCCAGCTTGTAAAGCGGCAAACGAGATCTGGGGAAGCAGGTGTAGTGCATCCTGGGATGGGGGGGTAGCCCAGCCAATGAGAGACTTCGTGCTAGTGTATTAGTTGCCGAGTCGGAGCCGATGGATCGGCTCCGAACCCATCTGTCATGAATGTAGGCGAGATAGGATCCCATTACATCAGGTTACTGTCCACTTGTGTCCCTAGGTCCCTGATTACTCCTTCCATACATAATGGTTTACCACCTATGTGGTAATTTGTGAGTACCTTGTTTGGTATTTGGTGGGACATTCATACTGTCCAGTGTCTTCAGGACGGCTGGGTGGGGTTCCCGTGTGTGAGAGTGTGGTCAGTAGCATGCTACAGACTGTACAGCAGTCTTGCCTACGGTTAGTTGCACATGGGTGGACTCCAATGCCTTGTGCATTGTCAGTTACCTGGACGTATGGGTGTCTGTGCTGAATATGTATACTCACCCTCCTTTTATGTTTTGTTCCAGGTTTTGGGGCCATAACGCATGATATGTGGTATAACCTGGTAGTGCTGGTGTGCTGTCAGGAGGCTTGCAGCAGGTTTCTGTTACTGCACAGACATCGATGTTCTCCATACTGGGGAGGGCCTCGGGAGCATGCATATTGAGGTTTACACATCTGGCATTGGTCAGCATTACCCTTATGTTTCTTTCCACTTATGTTTTCTAGGGTGGTGGGTTAGTCTTTTCAGCCTTGCCTACGAAAGGCTCTATGGAGGTGGCAAAAGCCTTATCCAATATCCAGACGCCCAGGGGTAACAGGTGCAAGCCATCCTTGGAACAACTGCGTGGTTGTCAAGCATGACATCCCAAGCAGACAGACATTGGATCCCCTTGGAACGACACCAGTAATTGTGCCACTTGTTATAACTGATCATTCTGTGTTTGTACTGTGGCATCATTCTTGGTGAGGGTAGGATGCTGCAAACGGTCAGTGTCATACCGGCCTGGACTACATAATCGGAGAGTTCATCTATGTCTCTTTTCATGTAGTCCGGGGAGGTACATCTCAGGTCATTCACACCAGCATGGACTATGACTGCATCATATTTCTACTTGCTTTGGGGTGACCTGCATACTTGTGTTATGTGGCGTATTGTAGCAGCCTACAGGCAGCTTACTGTACCCTTTCCCTTGTTCAGTCTGGTGTGCGGGACAGCAGCGTGTCTCACTATGGAGTCACCTATTACAACTGTATCAGGCATGTTGTTTCTCCTTCTGGCCTGTGACTGTTTGGCACACCAGCTTTGTGTACTATGTGTTGCATGTGCTATGTTTGGAGGTTGTTTGATTGGGTGTCTGCTTTGGAGGCCTCTGTTGGTGTGGTGTGTTTGTAATTCTGGCCTCCGGGAATGTTTTTCTGTGTTTAGGTCTTTGGTTTGCAGTTGTCATAGGTCTATGTGGGACTGGGTTTGTGGTGTGCGTGGTTACCTTCTCCTCCTGACTAGTTTTGGGAGTACTGAGTTGAGGGAGCTCAGCCTCCAGTTTGGATAAATGGTTGCATCTCTCACATATATTTGTATTTCTTGGGGGGAGTTGAGGGTTGTCTGTGTACTTGGGGCAGGTGTAACATTGCCTCAAGATTCACAGATTCAACTTGTTGTAGCTGGCCTTAGTGGATTGTATGTGTGGACATATTTTATTGCCATACTACTGATCAGTGATTACTTCTTTTTTTATGTTTCCTCTATCATGTAGTAGCTTTCTCATTTTCTTGCATGGTGTGGTAATGGCTGGAGTCCACCATGCCAGATGCCTGCGTGTATGGCATTGTGTCTTGTTTTAATTTAGGATTGCATAATCCAAGCATTCCTAGCAGTGTTCATGGAATGCCTGTATAACAGGTTCTGAGGTGTGGCTCATATTTTGCACCTGCACAGGGCCTTTAATGGATTCCACATCAGTTTGGAGGAATGCAACTTTTGCTTTACACATGTTTTTCACTGTGGTTTCTGGCCAGGGACTGTGGTCAGGATGTGTATATCCAGTGTGATTACTCTATGGTCTGGTCTTACCAGTGAGAAATACACTTCTCATCTTGCCATCCAGTACCCATGTTGCTGATTATCACATCCAGTATGCTTACCCCTCTTGTGGGAGTGGTACGTTGTTCCTGGGCATTTTGGTTTATGGATTCTATGAACTTTTGTCCTACAGTGTTGGAGCTAGTATAATGCTCCCAATCTATGTCTGGGTATTTTCAGTCACCCAATATAATGTGGTTTGGAGGACTTTATATATTCATGTATTCCAACATAGGCAAGGTGCAGTTCCTGGTGTTGTGACGGTAATCTGTAGCAGGCTATAAACTGGGAGGCAGTTTTAGCCACTGTTACTTGACCATGGCTAGTCCATGCTGCTTCATGTTGTGGTACCAACATGGGGGTGTGGTTATCCTTGACAATTATTGCTAGTTACCCTACATTTGTAGCTTGTTCCATGTTTTGAGGCTGTACAGCACAGTATGAGGTGTAACCTGGTAGTGTTAGGGTGCTGTTGTGAGCCTTGACCCAGTTTTCTGTTACAGCACAGATATCAACATTCTCCATACTGGGTGAGTTTAGACTGCATGCATCTTGCTGTTTAGATTTCTGGCATTGGGTAGCATTACATCTAGGTTCTTATCCCTTCTGATACCTATGGAGGTAGGTTTGTGTTTTGAGCCTTACCTATTCAGGGCACGCTGTGGGTAACAACAGCCTTTGCCAGTATCCATACGGCCTGCACTGATAGGTGCACGCCAGTCCTACCAGGTGGAGCATCATGTCATGCTCAGCATGTCATCCCAGGCTGGCACACATTGGATCCCCTTTGACTAACTGCAATACTTCAGCCAATTATTGCAATTGATCATCTCATTGTCATATTGTGGCATGATGCTTGGTGAGGGTAGGATGTTAGTCACGGTCCTCAGGTGTGCATATAGTACATGGTGTTACATTACTTAACACATGGCATTCATGCCTCAGGTGGTGCTGCAGGGCTGCCTCTGTCGGATGCACATATTACACTCCCTGTACATGTTTGTGAGCAGGTCATGTCATTTTAGGCATCCCTGTTATTATTTGAGTGAATCAGAGGGGGTATCATTCCCAGGGTTCCTACTGAGCCAGTGTATGTGCTATGCGTTGCCTCTTTGCCAAGGCCAGAGCATACTGGGCACGCCTCCTTCTGCCTACTGGGGCAGGCTCAGGTTGTTCCTCCCCCGAGTCACGCTCTGCCTGTGATGGCCTTGGCAATGGCGGGGGGCTGTTTGGCCCAGCCTTATGCTGGTCCTGCTGCAGCTGTTTTCGCAAGATCATATTATGTAGCATAGCACATACCATGACAATTTGGGTACATGTAGTTGGTGTGTACTGCAAGGCTCCACCAGATGTGTCCAGACACCGGAACCATGACTTGAGCAGCCCAAACACACGCTCTATTACATTACGTGTTTGTGCGTGTGCCTCATTATGGCATTCCTGTTCAGGTGTGTGTGCTTTCTGATGGGTGTCATCAGCCACGGCTCCACTGCATAACCTGCATCCCCCACTAGGTGTCCATGTGGGATGTCCTCATTGGCAAATGTCTGGTACAGCTGCGTCAAATGCCAGATGTGGGAATCATGGTAGCTCCCAGGGCAGCCAGCACACACATTCATTATTATGCCCTGGGCATCACACATGACCTGGCAGTTGATGGAGGGGAAGCCCTTGCGGTTAATGTAGGCCCTACCCCGCTCACCGGCTGGTGCTTTGATGCGTATGTGCGTGCAGTCTATTGCACCCACTACCTCAGGGTATTCTGCTATTTGCTGGAAGAGACGCATATTGCTGGCCAATACCTCACGGGCATTGGGGAAATATACATGATCACCGACATGTGCTGACCTGGCATCCAGGAACTGGTGCAGTACCCTGGAGGCTGATGCCTGTGATATCCCCATCATATCACCAGTTGGTCTTTGGAAGGTAGCTGTTGCTAGTATTCTTAGGCCAACACATACCTTGGTTTCCACTGGGATGGGTTCCCCTCTGTTGGTTCTGTGTGTGAGGCGTGGCCTGCACAGCTCAACTATTTGCTGCAGGAGCTCTCTGTCCACTCTATAGCGCTCTACTATCTCCAGCTCATGTAACCCATGGTAAGTGACCCTGGGCCTGTACACTCTTCTCTGTCTCCTCACTTGTGGGTTGTCTGGCACCATCTGCATTGTCACCACCCTCAGCAAGTCGCCTATGTCTCATTATGACAGCTATGGCAGCCCCTAACATTTCTGCTCTGAGTTCACCTTTTTCAGTTTGCACTTCTAATAGCTTACTCCTGTCTTGCAGTGTCTCTTGAGAGAAACATCCTGCACTGCTGTTTGCAGAGTTTTAAGTGCTGGGCTGGGCTACTATTCTGCCTGTGTAATTGCCTGCTTCTAATTGTTTTCACCTGCTGGCTCCAGCAGTATTCCCTGCTAGCTTCCTACAAATTCTGTTGCTTCCTTTTTCCTTTCTGTTTCCTCAGGGGGGAGCAGTGTGCATACCAGCAGAAACACGCTCACAGTGGCTTACACGCGCACACACATGCTTACACTGTTCAGAATCTGCTTATTCGGGTTAAAACCCGCGCACACCCAAGCAAACAGTGTTACAGGTCTGCCAATAGGCTCCTACATGCTCAGTCTGCCCTACACGAGCGCACACCAGCGCAAACAGTGCTAAACATCTACCAACACGCTCCCACATGCTCAGTCTGCCTTACACGCGCGCACACTGCCCTACTCGCGCTTCATGGCGCGCACACGTGCGCATGCACAGCCAGCAAGAAACTTTGGTGTAGGCAACAGTGTACACCTTCCATTTCTTGACTTTCCCATGCTTATGTTGTGGCACTCCTCTTTCCATGATGTGTGTCTGACATCTGTCATGTAACACTGACCTCCAATGAACTGCATTTCTTTCTGCCATTCCCCCCTGTGATGTCACCTATCTCCTACTCTGTTCCTCCCCGTTATGTAACTCTTACACTACTCAGAATGTGCTCATTTGCTATGTGACAGTGGAATTCAGTATCCTAACACTCATTTGCATCAGATTGCCTACTAATGCTTAGTTACATGTCTTAGACTCAGCTTCCCCCCTTAGCAACCACTAAACGGTGGCCATGTTGTTTTTGGTCTGCTGGTCCCTGCATTGTAAACCCATGTATTGCATAAAACCCACATTTGTGGGTTTATAACCTTTATTTTTATGTTTTATACAGCGCAGCCCGTTTGCGCGGGGCTGCGCTGGGTTTAAACATATATATATTTTTTTTAATATTTGCATCGGGGTACCTTGCCAATGGCCACATATTTGGCCATCGGCATGCTGCCTGACACATATGCACCCTTTATTTGGAGCTGACATGGCTCCATTGTGGTTTTTGCAGAAACTTACTCAGTTGTCAACTGAGTACATTTCTGCAGCTAAAACGGCTCTTACACAGGCTGCTTTGGGCTTCCTGGATCGCTAATCTACCTCATTTGCATGCTATTCGGCTGCAAGTGAGGTGATTAGCATATCCACGCCCACTCCGTGTAAGAGACATTTTAGCTGGTCTCTTACACGGACTTTAGGGCTGTTCCTGGATCGCGAAGGCTGCATGGAGTCTTACACTACTCTTAGACTCCGTGCAAGCCTTCGTGAATCCTGCCCTATATCTTGAATACAGGCATGTACAAGCACTGCTTACCCAGCCTGATATAAATCCAACAGACCCAATCTATACTTATGTATTTATTATACACTAGCAAAACTCGTGTATCAAAACAAATGAAAACTAAGTAATGAATGTTAAAAATCACTGATTTGAAAAATAATTTTGTGGAGAATTTCCTACTGGAAACATATAAAACAGTCTAAAAATATTTAAATATTATTCCTATATAAATATTTTTAGGGTGTTTTATAGGTTTCTAGCAGGATATTCTCCCAAAAATGATTTATTAAAGCAACGATTTTTAACAAATTTATTTTTTAGTTTTCATTTGTTTTGATACACGAGTTTTGCTAGTGTATAATAGATACATAACTATAGATTGGGTCTGTTGGATTTATATCAAGCTGGGTAAGCAGTGCTTGGTTTTAGGAAACTTATGTTATTAAAGGTTCTATATTAAATTATGTCTTTTAAATTATGGTTTATTACATCCTTTAAGCACTGTGGAGGGGATGGATCATTTCTGATGTTATTTATGAATATTTATGAGGCTGTCATTGATCATGTGTTTGATGATATTTAAATGGAGCAGTTAGTAATGGCATTTGTTTGATGAAGATGTATAGTTGTACAAGACGAAAGCGTTCACTATTTTGTTAATAAAACGGATTTTGCCTGAAAAAAAGAAAACGGTTTCATACACACTGCATACACCCATCATTTTATCACTATATTTATAAAGAAGCACTCATAAGCAGCATGATAGTCTAATACCTCTTAGAGAAAACCCATCTAAATCTCATACATACAGCAGCTCACATATTCTAATCAACTTAAACATATGAATTAAGAGTTAAAAGTTAAAAAAAAGCTTAAACCTTCAGTCCATTCACAACACACATTTAATGTACTGTGAGCAACTTGCTATTATGTTATGTTATCATAAGCTACCACTTAAGATTTATATGGCACATATATGAAGAAAGGAAATCAGGATATATATGTGAAGAAAGCTTATTAGTTGAAGAGCTAATTTCTTAACACTTACTAAGCTAAGGCATTTATTTAATATGGAAAATAAAATATAAAATATTAGCTTAGTAGTAAAAGAAAGAGTGACATTTACCATATAGAGAAGTGAATCATTGTTTCCTTCCTTTCACCTATATCTCCAGTAACCGAATTAGTAAACTTTGACATGTTAAAAGAATGTTTGTCTTTCGGCTTTTCCCGGTTAGGGGTCGCCACAGCAGAACTCTGGTCAGCTAATGATTGGCAGTTGGTTTTTATAGTGTCGAGTTGCCAGCCCGATGCCCAACCTTCAACAAAGGCATGCCCACCCAACGCATGTCTTTCAAACGACCATGTTGTTATTAAAACATTTAACATCAATGTTATACTAAAGCTAAAATTCATTTGTCCTTTAGTTTTACTTTCTTCTCATTGGGTTTCCATTTACTTCTGCTAGTTTTTGACTTCAAGGAGTCACTGATATCATATCATGACTGGGAGTTCCATCTCTAAAAAAAGTAATTTAACAAACAGGAGAGAGATCAAAGAATTTTCACTTAAAGGCTACTCTGAATAGTCATGTATACTCATTCCAAAAGCTTAAACTTATTAAATCTATTATCTCTGAAAAATAGAAGATTCTACTAAGAATCTAATATTTTCAAAAAGGGTTGTTCCACTTTGAAATCAACTTCCTAATTTTACAAAAATCTTTGTCTACAGACCAGTTTAAGAAATCTTTGAATAAAGGTTCATCCACTACATTTTACCCTTGCACACTAAACTGCAACTACTGATATACTCCTTTCTCACCCACTCATACTCTGGTAACACTCTACAAATTCATTATACCATTTTTTTTTCACGTAACAGCTTACCATCTTCCCCAAAATTCCCAACAACTTAAGCATTCCCACTGTTACCAAACTACTAAACTACACAAGTCAATGTCATCTTCACTTCAACTTTCAATTCATTTCTATGCAGTGGAGACATCCAACCAAACCTAGGGCTCCCCATCAACCAACACCACACACAAACTCAACCAGTATAATTACACTAAAACCTTTTTCATATAAATGAAGTGACAACATGTAAAAGTCCCTGAGTACAACACTAGATTGAATCAAACATTCCTGACATTATACCCATAACCGGACATGGTTAAAATCCACTACAGCCTCTGTCTAACACTTAACAAAATCTTTTTTAAATATTTTAAATTCTTATATGCTACCCTGGCACAAGAGAGACCAAACTAACCCTGTCCCTGGCTTCCTCTACTACGAAGTAACACTTGTCTACAAATAAAGCCAAAGGCCAAATAAATATCAGACAAAAAAAAAACTCCCAACAGAACTGCCACACCAAATTCTCCCAAACTGTTCTAGTCTATCTTTTATAAACTTTTAAACCCTGGCAAACCCTCCTTCAACACACACTATCAATACTGCTACCCCTCTTTCAAACTGTAACCACAGTAAAGACCCAGATCCAATGCACCATACTTAAAATACTGTTTACTTCAAACCAGTCCGCAAACAAAACTACCAAACAGTACTTTGAAAAATGAAAGTTACCACCACAGGCCAAGATAACCTCCCAACAGAATAGCTAAAATTAGCAGCTCAAAACTTAGCTTACCCTGTATCTTAACAGATCAATCTAGGAAGCAGATTTCCCCATCATTTGGGAAAAAATCCTTCATCCTCCTACTACACAAAGGTAACCCATCCTTTGACAGAATAGCTATGGGTCTGAAGCTAGAAATATCACCCCTTGCAAAAATCTTAGAGAAATGTATCCATGCCCAACTGTGAGCCTTCCTCCCCAACCACAATCTCCTCTCACGATGCGAACATGGCTTCTGGCCCTTTCAGCACCGACCCAGCTCTCCTCTCATTTCTCAGCACTATAAATAGCCAGAGAAAAGAAATTCCCTGGCCTCCTCAATCTCTCTAAAGCCTTTGATAACTGCCTTGTACTTCTGTTCTTCACAGACATTCCAAGATAAGCTTATCAGACAAAACAATTGTGTAGTTAAAATCTTACCATTATACTAGAACTCCATGGGTAAAATAGCTACAAGTTTTATCCAAATTCCTCCCTATCTTAGTCATAATTCGCCAAGGATCTATCCTTGGCCCACTTCTCTCTACAGCAATCTACCCACTGCCCTAATCAACTCCACTCTGATCCAGTGTTCAGCTGACTCCAACATCATCTGTCCAGCTCCCTCCATGTTTGAGTTTCAAAAAGTCACTCAACATTCATTCACATCTGTACATTCCAGAAGGCAGGTTTCTAATCTAGTCCTAACCCCCCTCCCCAAAAAAAGAAGACAAAAGTTAAACTCTTCACACACAAACCAGAATCAATACTGTTCAGCCCAGTTACCTTTCACCCATCTGATAGCACAATAATTGAACTAGTCCAGTATAGTAAACTGCAGTATAGTAAACTACTTGAAATCACTATTATTGAACACCTAAAATTTGATCTACACATTCACCAACAAGATGGCAAAAAGTTTGCCATCAGCCAAAATGCCATTAACAAAAAAAAAAAAAAAACAATTTGGTCATATGGATTACTTGCTGAATGTGGAGATCAACTATTAGGTGTTCATTACTAGTGATTTCAAGTAGTTTAGTGTGCTGGACTAGTTCAATTATTGTGCTGACACACACCACTATGTGATCTCAAATGGCTAAACTGTCTCAACTGCACCCAACGCCCTCAAACTCAACCTTTTAAAAATTGCATAAAAATCCTCTACAACTGCAAGCCGGTCTCTCTCTCTCAACAGTCTAATGCAGTGGTATAGCCCTTTCATACTCTCCGTTCATCTGAAAACTATCAACAAATGTGACTCCCATGCACAGCTCTCATGGGGACTCACTATATGCATGCCATATGGCAAAACAGTGGAAATCTCTTCCAACCTCCCTCCATCAACTGCACCAAAACCCTTCAAACAGGATGCAAAATTCTTCCTTCTTGACACATAGTTATGTCACTGCTCCGAACCACCTGACCAACTCATTCCTCTCCTTCCACCTGTTCCCCCACAACAGACTACCTCTACCATAATCTGCAGCACATCTTTTGTGCAGACTCACTTCTTCTGAACTAGACATTATCAGAATGCTCCCCTAATGCATCATCAACCTTCTCAAGGTGCTCATCTGCTTTTTAGTGCAAATACATATCTCTCTGCCCATCAAATACCTCTGCTGTACATCTCCTGCTAGACAGTCCTCACTAACTCATCACACAAGGAACTTCATTTCTATCTAGACTCACTAATTTTCTCCTCTATCCCTATCCAAGGCTCTCCTTTCCACTGCACAACAATATTTCTCTCTCTCTCTCCATTCTTTCACACTTATCTTCCCATCCTGGGTACTCAATAATCATTACAAACTCATAACAGAGTGCCTAACTATCTACAATACCATGTTTGCATATAAATTACCTTTAAATTATGTGATCATGCAGCAACCATCAAAACTGTCACTTTAATGTGCACTATAGTGCAACCTCCAAAACTGTCTTTGTATAAATTATTTTTAATAAAACACTCACTTTAATGTACGTGTATTTCACAGTCTATTAATTCATTGCTGAACTCGACATAATCTCTGTTACAACCTTATAAAATTTTTTTTGCTTTAATAGATATTTTGCACATCATCATAACATTGTATAAGTTAACAATGGAGCTTTACTCCCCAGGCCTCCACCAAAAACAGTTGCCAGGTAAACAAACAAATGCAAATAAATTAATATTTGGGGGGGGCACAATGCTGTTAAGGTAGATAGTAGTGCGAAAAAAAAAAACCTACTCAGTCTCTCAGCATTACATTTATAGTCCCTCAGTATCATATTTCTGTGTTTAAGTGTGTATGTAAGATGCAGCAACTTTATAGTTAATTAAATTAAGCAGTAGGCAAGAGAAAAAAATGCAAGACAGTTATGAGAGATACTGTCACCCAAATAAAATGCATTTTTTTGTTTGTTTTTTAAATTGTCTGCTTTGGTTTTTGCTCAAGCAAACATTTGGAAATCTCAGTTTGCAAAACAAACACAAACGTGTTAATCAGCAAAGCAAAGTTACAAATAAAAGGCAGCTGTTTATTTCTATGAAATGTGTATAAAACTTCTGTAAAACAAAACTACAGTATATATGCAGGCTTTCACAATGAGGCATTCGAATACAATATGTATTTGTAGTTTGTCGTCTTTTTTTTCTTAATGATCCTAACACGAGGAAATGATTAAAAAAATGCACAGCAGGTTATTTATTAGAAAAAATTCATAAAAGTGATTTTGAAAAGGCAAGATTGTAAGCATGTGTGTCTAGTTCTAACTTAAGAGTGGCTTAATATCAATAACTTTAAAATAAAATATCAGAAACAAAATTATTAAAAAAAAAAGACTTACCCCAAGTGATGATGCAAGCATTCTGAAAAAAGAAGAGGTTTCCTTTTACTAGGCATCAAACACCAGCATTATCCAAAAAGTATACAAATTCAGTGATAAACCTGGGTCCATTAAAAACATGTGTATACATTATATAAAAGATTAAAATAACTGAAAAATAATAATTACACTTGAATAAAGTATGTATTTTTAACAGTGATGGTGCGCCATTTAATTTGACTTAATACTGTATTTGCTATGGAGTGAATGAAACATGGTGCTTATACTGTGATATTCAGAAAAAGACAAACCACGAGAGTGGTATGCGACCCGACCACAACAACATTAAGCACCCCCCCTTCTGCTGTAAAGGTTGGATCTACATTAGTCATCAAAATATGCCTGTACTAACAAGTAAATGACAATGGCAGAACAAAACATTTGTTTCCACCTGCTGTCCGTATTCTTAACGTGTCCCTAACATCCTAAAACAAAACAAAAAAAAAATTAGAAAGTTGCTACAATAGCAGCATGTGTTCACCTGCATAATGTGAAGGATATGCAGTCTGAATCTCAAATGAATGCCTATAAGGAACAAACCAAAAATATGAAGCAATAACCTGGATGTTCTGCAAAAATATATTCAGTAAGAGGCATTAAAGGTAAATCTAATCATAATAGATAGAGCTGCACTTTCTGACAGCGTCCACTAAGTGCTTTATGGCTTTAAAACCCAACAAAACATTTATATACAGGGGGAGAAAAAATTGCTAACAGTACATGCACAGATAAATCTCCAATTATGATTGTCTCACCGATCGCAACCTTGTATTATGTGTTCTTGATATTGATGACAAGATTAACCTCTCGAGCTTCGCTCAATGTTTAATTTCTTCTCATCCATGTCTCAAATACATAAGTAGGCTATGATTACCAAGACGCTCATAATCCTCTATAATGCATACATCCCCTGCAACCTTGTACCACCACTGCTCTATCCCCTTTATAAACCAAGCTACCATAATGGGGACTTAATGGGAGCAATATTCATAGTGTATTTAAATGTTGCATTGTAACGTTAATCAAAAAGTAGCCTTGACAAATTTAGGGATTTTTGGGTAGGGAGCTGTTATAAACAGTCATATAGACAGCCCTAGTTTGGGGGAGGGATTAGCTAGTTTTTGGAAACTACCTGACATAGCTTTTTAAATGGATGCATACCATCATCTTGCTGGGTCAGCTTAATTTACCTTTAAAAGAAGGTTGCACAAGGAGCATTAAATCCCTTGATCAACTTGGAGACTAAAGGCTGAAAAACAGAGGTCCCATGAATTAGCATAGCTCTCTCATCATGCTCAACAAGGACCTCTATAGCAGGTGATCCAAAAGAAGGGAGAATGCAAAATGTCATTTTGATGTAATATTTAATTTTTGACCCCCAGAAGCATTGATGCATGCTGAAAAAATATTGCACTCTGGAATCATTTCACTAAAATTATTTGCCACGTTTTAATACATATTTTTCAGTGTAAAAGATTTTTACTACTCATCAACATTAAGGAAGATTAAGTTACCAAAACTGTTTCATAAAACATGTAAATATTTAAACTCCAACCACCACCAAAGGTGGCCTGTTTGGCAAAACCTCAAACTGAAAAAAAGATTCTTACAATATGTCTGAAGAAACTGTTCCTTCTCTAAAACATCAAGGAAAAATAATAACAAAACTATTCAGTCTCTGTATCCTCAGAATGGAAATCAATACTGAAGTTACCTCAGGCCACTCTGGTACACTAAAGCCAAGAACTGTAAATCAGGTGTACAACTGTAGTTACCGTTGGAAGTAAAAGAAATTCATTCCTGGAAATCAAGCCTGTAGATGCTGAAAAATAGTGACTGGAGGGGGTGGCATTTTTTGAAGTATACCCTAGGAGGTTTTTGGATACATACAAATTTAGAGAGAGAGTTGTACTTCAGGACCATAAATTATTAATGAAACAAACCCTGAA
This sequence comes from Protopterus annectens, assembly GCF_019279795.1. NCBI lineage: Eukaryota > Metazoa > Chordata > Ceratodontiformes > Protopteridae > Protopterus > Protopterus annectens. The sequence goes on along the minus strand of NC_056738.1, from coordinate 277,292,267 downwards.
AAATGTCATTGTGCAATGTGCATGTCTTTAATAAAATATGCTATTCGTGAATACATTTAGTGTCCAATTGAAAATGAAGAAACAGGAGGCAGAGCAGTGTAATCATCCAGATGACTGCATAATTATTTAGTTATACCCAGTGGAACAAATTAATTGCAAATTACAACCATATGAGAAAACAAAGATTAAATAAGGGGCTAAGCTTTTGCTGGCATAAGTCATAGTAAAGTACAGTTTTGTACCTACCATAAATGTAGATGTTCGAGGATCCCCATTGCTGCAGTCCTTACTATTGGGTATAGTCCGCGTCCAGTCGGCCCGAATACCAGAGTATAAGGCTGACGCCGGTCAGGGCGCATTAGACTGACGTCAGTACGTCAGGGTACTAATGCGCATGACCGACGCCATATCCTCAGTCTTTTCTTGCCCCAGATGTCAGAAGACCCTAAAAAGACAAGGCCCAAAATACCTGCACCAAACATATGTACAATATATACAAGAATATATACAAAAATATAAGCATGTAACCTCACCTACACAACCACCCCTAAACACAGAGGGGAAGGAGGGATTGATCAGCAATGGGGATCCTCGAACATCTACATTTATGGTAGGTACAAAACTGTACTATGTTCTTCGATCCCCATTGCTGCAGTCCTTACTATTGGGTAGAATCCCAAAGCAGAGGTAAGGGAGGCTGGCAAATCATAAAGAAGCAGGAGCTGACAACATGCCTTGCAAAACAGCTGTGGCAAAACCAGCCCTAGACTTAGAGTAGATAGGAAGGTGATAATGCTTAGAGAAAGTATGCACTGAACTCCAAGTAGCTGCTTCCAAAATATCCTTAGTTGCCACCCCTTAGAAATGCTGTTGAAGTGGCAGTAGCCCTAGTGGAATGAGGCCTAATCCCAGCTGGAATCTCCTTGCCATGATGGGAATAACAAAATGCAATGCAAAAGCCAATCCACCTAGAAATAGTTTGTTTTGACACAGGCTTGCCCTGTGAACTCAAAGCAAAAGAAACAAACAACTGCTGAGACTGCCTGAAATCCTTAGTCCTGCTTAAATAATAACGCAATTGCCTGTGTACATCTAAAGTGTGCAAAATCTTTTCCCCTTTATTTTGGGGTCTGCATAAAAGTAGGCAAATGAATAGTTTGGTTTAAAGCCACACTAGAAACCACCTTAGGCATAAAGGAAGGATTAGTACGTAATGATACCCTATCCTTATGGAAAATCAAAATGGCTCTACTGCCATAAGGGCCTGCAACTCAGACACCCTTCTTGCAGAAGTAATAGCCAACAGAAAAGCAGTCTTCCATGACAAGTATTTCAATTCAGCAGTAGCCGCAGGCTCAAAAGGTTGTAGAGTAAGTTTTTCCAACACAAAATTGAGATCCCAAGCAGGAGTAGGAGCTCTACTGGGGGTCTTATATTCTTTGCCCCTCTTAGAAACTGCTTGAACAAAGGATGCGAAAACAATGGTGGGTCACAATCATAGTGAGCTGAAATTGCTGCAGCATGAATCTTAATGGAAGAGAAGGACAAACCTTTGTCCAATAACTCAGTAAGATATTGAAGAGCCACACTCAAATTAGGCTCAGAAACCTGCAAATTCTTTGCTGTACTCCAAAATAAAAATCTCTTCCATTTTTCTCGTACACTTTCCTTGTACTAGGTCTTCTAGCTTCCATAATCACATTTAAAACTTGTTGAGGAAGTTGAGACCTGCTGTGTTTCAACACAGAATATGCCAGGCTGTTAGATGAAGAGAGTGAAGCTTGACATTGAGCAGATGACCATCCTTCTGAGATAACAGATGAGGAATCAGAGGTAAAGGCCATGGAGGCTTCCTTACCAGACTCCGTAGTAGTGGGTACCAGTGTTGCCGAGGCCAATCTGGAGCTATCAAAATCATCCTTGGCCTGTCTTGTCTGACCTTTAATAATACCTTTGGAAGAAGAGGCAGAGGAGGAAAGGCATACACATGAAGATTTTTCCAACTGAAAGACAGAGCATCCACTTTCCAAGCTGTGTGATGAAACCCCTTTGTGCAAAACTGTGGCAGCTGGTGGTTTAGTGGAGAAGCGAACAGATCTATGTCTGGAGTTCCCCATGACACTGTCAATTTTTGAAATACATGAAGATCCAGTTTCCACTCGTGGGGATCCATGATTTGTCTGCTTAACACATCTGCTAAGGAGTTCTGTGCTCCAAGCAGAAACCTTGCCTGAAGAGTTAGTTGCAAGCTTAGCGCAGTCTCCCATAAAATCATTGCTTGCCTGCATAGAGGATAAGAATGTGTTCCCCTGTTGTTGATGTACCACATGACAGTTGTGTTGTCTGTTAGAATCAACACCTGCCCTGGAAGGAGTAACTCCTTGAAAGCCATTAATGCAAACTGGACTGCTAACATCTCCTTCATGTTGATATGTAGATGCTGTAGTCTGGCAGGCCACTTGTCTTGTATCCACTTTCCATTTAGATGAGCTCCCAAGCAATGTCCGAGGCATCTGTCGTTAAAATCTGACTCTGGCCGGGTCACAGAGAGTCCCTTGTTTAGGTGACATTCCTGAGCCCACCACAAAAATTCTTTCTGAAGGCAAGGTATTATTTGAATGACAGTGTCCAAATCCTGGCAGTGCTGTGTCCATACATTTTGAGATACCATTGTAGCTTCCTCATATGCAGTTTGGCATTGGGAAGCACCAGAATACAAGATGCCATGAACCCTAATGCTTGAAGGACTGTCCTTGCAGTCAGCACGGACTGATGAGATAGTTGATGGAAGTAAAGTGATAGACTCTTTTGTTTGTCCGGGGTTAAAAGGCCATCTGGGCTGCTGTATTCAGTCTCACACCCAGAAAGCACATGTCTTGAGAGGGTACTAGACTGGACTTTATTTCGTTCACAGAATACCCTAGGCATCTTAGCACTGCTATAACATATTCCAGATGCTGTAGAAGGTCTTCCTTTTCTTGAGCCAGAATCAGGCAGTCGTCCAAGTAAGGATAGATTTGAATTCCTTGAAGCCTGAAGTAAGCTATCACTGGAGCCAGAACCTTTGTGAATACTCTGGGCGCAGTAGATAAGCCAAAGGGCAATGCAGAGAACTGATAATGAGAATTTCCAGCTCGAAACCGCAGATACTTCCTGCAACTTAGCCTTATAGGCACATGAAGGTAAGCTTCCTTGAGATCTAAAGTTACCATCCAGTGATCTTTGCCCAGCAGAGGTAAAAGCTGTTGTAACGTCAACATCTTGAACTTGGGAATGTCCAGAAAAGTGTTGAGGAGAGATAAATCCAAAATTGGTCTCCACGTGTTCCCCTTCTTTGGTACTAGGAACAGGCGAGAATAAAATCCTAGGCCCCTTTCTGATACAGGGACTGGCTGAATGGCCCCCAACTGGAGTAACTGAGAAACTTGCTTGTGAGCCTCTTTTCTTTGTGGAGGAGGAACGTCTGGCATGCCTTTGAAAGGGGCATTGTATGGAAATAAAATCTGTAACCGTGGTGAATGATATCCAACACCCATTTGTCTTGAGTAATTAAATCCCAATTTTCTTTGAAAAGAGACAGTCTTCCTCCCAAAGGAGCTGCCAGACGAGAATCTACTGGCAGCTGAAAAGACAGGTCATTGGGTCTGTTTACGAAAGGACTGACCCCTGCACTCACCAGAAGTCTGAGCAGGTGAACTCCCTGTTCTAGTCCTAAAAGAACCTTGAGCCCTGCCCCTACCACGTCTAGACCTACCCCTAGACTGAGAATCATAAGCAGGATATGTCCACCCCTTAGCAGGCCAATTTCTACTAAACTTCTTGGCTGCACCTGCAAAAATCTTTAACAGTTTGCATAGACTTAGCTTTGTCCTCCATTTTCTTTAAAACTGCTTCCACAGGCGATCCAAACAAGACATCAGACTGTAAAGGAGCATCCAAAATCCTTGTCTTAACATGCTCAGCTAAATTCTGATCCTTCAACCAGGCATGCCTGCGAAGAACAGAACTAGTAGCAGCCACCCTCGAGGAGGCCTGTACAGCATCAAAACCACATTGCAAAGAATGCTTACCCACTTGTTCAGACACATGAACCAAATCCAGCAACTCTTTACACTCAATACCTTCCGCCAAAGCATCCACCTTAGATTTTAATTGTGAAAGGAGATAATTCTGATATTTTAGCATGTGAAACTGACAATTCAACGCTCTCATGGCTAGAGTGGAAGAAGTATACACTTTCTTTCCCCACCTATCCAAAGCCCTTGCCTCCTTATCAGTGGGAACAGGATTTTTAACCACAGAAGCCTTAACACCTTTAGGCCCTTGAGAAATAGTTTCTGGGTCCGCCCTAGGACTCTTAAACAAATACTTATGAGCTTCGGGCACCCTATAATACCTATCAGGCTTAACAGGAGCAGGAGGCAAAGAGTCAGGGTTCAGGGAAGCCTCTGCAAGAACATCTTCCACCACATTCAACACAGGAGGAATAGCTAAGGGCCTATGCTGGGGTAAAACAAGAATTCCCTAAGCCTTTTCCTGAATCAGAGAAATCCTGGCCTTCCCATTTAAAGTGCTCCCTCATGGAATGCAGAGTCTCTGAAAATGAGAAATCCTCAGGAGGAGAAGCTGTAGGAGTGGAATCATCCACATCAGAATCAGAATAAGTAGGATACTCCTGCAAGTCTTCCATGAAGACTCTGAAGCCTCTGAACACTGTTCAAAACTATCAAACTCGGTTCCACCCTAGGCCTCTTATCAGACGGGGCATAGAACCTCTAATCATAGTAATCAAATCTTCTGCCATTTTAAGCATATGTTTCTTAGGTACAGAACCGAAATGCTAGGAGAAGCCCCACTGAAGCTGAACTAGGCCGACCTCTCAAAGAAGTTTTGGCAACAGAAGGAGAGGCTCTAACTACCTTGGGAAGAGAGGGAAGAACAGTTACCTGAGAAGCCCCTCAGCCTGGCCTACCTCCTGAGAAGGCACATCCTGTAACAGTAAAGTTTCTGCCTGAGACTCCATGGAAACTCCTGGCAAAACCTCTGGCTCCACTGAGCCTTCTAAAGAACCGACGTCCGGGACTGCCGGTTCATCAACCCTAGGCCTGTTTTGTCCTTGCGCTTCTTGCCGGAGCATCCGGCGGCATTTTATAATTGCAACGCTTCCCAAACACTAACCTGGCACAGTCTAACCTCCTCTTAATAGTGCGTTTGTTAAACCTAGCACAAGAGCGGCAACCAACAATGTCGTGCTCAGGCCCTAAACAAGGTATACACAAGGTATGGTAATCCCTATGAGGTATCCGTTTCCCACAAGAAATACAGTTATTCACTTTTCTGACATCCGGTTAAATACTGAGGCAAGAAAAACCAAAATGTTCCCCAACGGGTACTTAGCCAACTCTGTTTCGGTCTGAAACTCCGGTTTCGGAAATATTTCAGAACGCCAACCTGCACTCGCAAAACTGCTTCTGCATCGGACCATGCGGCAAAAAAGACTGAGGATATGGCGTCGGTCATGCGCATTAGTACCCTGGTCAGTCTAATGCGCCCTGACCGACGTCAGCCTTATACTCTGGTATTCGGGCCGACTGGACGCGGACTATACCCAATAGTAAGGACTGCAGCAATGGGGAACGAAGAACATCTGTTATTCTGTTCATCTGATGTACCAAATTTATTCTTATGAAGGGACACAAAATGAGGTTAGGACAATGCTTGGAAGTATTACAAAGACATGAAAACTGCTTCTAGAGAAAAGGAGCGTGACTGGTACAACCAAGCTCAATCAGAACAGTAAGATGTTTGAGAGTGGATGGTAATTTAAAAGGGGGAAATGGAGCAATAGGACTGTGAACTAGCAGGAAATGGCTCTTGATTCAGGAATGATGGCATAGCCTGCATGAGCAGCTAGAAGGTCCAGGAATCATATCATTCATGCCTATATCAATCCACTGCTTGGTTCAAATAAGCAGTCCCCCATCAGAATAAAATCAATACATTGTATTAATGCATTAAGTTATCTGCACCCTTCATCATATTTACTGCAGCATTTTTTAAGTTCAATTTTTCACTGCAGGTACTGGAAAACTATCTGGACTTAAACCACTGTGACACTAGCTTAATGGTAGTTGGTGGGTCAGCTATTGAAAAAAATGGACTAATTGCTCCAACAATATCAGTACAGAAAAGTCCTTTAGTGGTGACTTTAAACCTAGTCTGTAAAACCTACCCCAAACTCCAGAGTACAGTCTCTATGTACTATAGTCATTCTAAAATTTGGAAAGCAAAGGAGAAGTGGAACATTTTCTTCACCGGCACTTTGATTAACATTTTATGGAGGGCAGTCATCCTTCACCTGCATCTTCAAGTTATTTGAGGAAACTGAAGAGTTCAGACCAAGCAGTCCTTAACTGCAAGAAAAAAACAGGTTGGTTACTAGTACTCCTTCAAAGATATAACCATTAGCTAAAAGGAGGAGGCTAGTTCTTCCTGCCTTCTAAGAAAGGGCAATCAATGTGCCAAAGAGAATTTTCATCCTTTAATTCACCTTAGGAGTAACCAAGGATTAATTTGCAGATAATGTATGCTATTCACATAATGTGTGTAAATAGAGGGTTGTGTTCAATCTGTATCATATGCCTGAGCTCTGCATGATTCACAGGACTAGTGCACATATGAGTGACAACACAAATCTTAGCTGGAGCAGTTCAGGTATGCAAATGAAGCTCACCAAGACAGCCTCCGATTCACAAAATCTGTGGACTATGGAGCAGGGGCAGCAACTTGCGAGTCTGTAATCTCAGACAGAAGGATCATAATCCTGAAGCCCAAACTGTATTATATAGGAGGCTGTCAAAGTTGGCTGATCTTGAGAAAAAGAGGCTAGGCATCTTGTAATGGGAAGAGGGGAGTACCAGAGGTCGTATATGTGAACTAAATTAAACTTGCTCGATGAAGAAATTCATAGCCTGTGCTTTTTTAAGACAGAATCAGCTGTAGCTAGGTTGGAGGCAGTTAATGGGCGTAGGGCTGAAATATTACCTGCACATGAACTAAGAGGTAGGCAGCAGGAATGGTTACACCACCAGCTGGAGCACTAAACAGCACTCACTGTGGTGATCAATCCCTGATCTGACAAGTCCTCAGTAAGTAATTTTAGTATGCATATGTCTCTATTTCTTCTTAGCTTTGTACAGAATTTAGAACTGAAGTTCCTTAGGGGGCATTTTATCTTTTCTCTACATCATGGAAGGCTCTTAATGGCCCCTTCCAAATTATGGATGACTGCCAAACTCTCTGTGACTGGTGGGAGTAAGTCCTTAGTGAATGATATGATAATTGAACTACATAAACTAGTACCTAAAGCACTTGCAGGTGCAATCCGTAGTTTGTACATGGGATCACTGGGGGGGGGGTAGCCATCAGTTACAGTCAGTGAGGCTCTAGCTATTCTCCTCCCTTACCTTAGACAGTTTCTGACTAAATTAATTTCCACCATATCTCCCTATTAGACATTAACTTGAAAATCCTGGTCACAATGCTGGTAGATAACCCACTGTCACTCAATGCACAATGTTTGATTAGTTTGGGAGGACTGTCTAGCCAAAGATAACTAGTGGCCTTTATCCAAACACATACAGCAGGAATCACTTATTCCTTTTCAGGTGTCAGTGTTCCTGATGAACATTAAAACAACTGTTTGATTCCCTGAAAATAGATATCAAAGTTCTTGACAATATAGATATTGGCCCTACCTTTCTCAACTGAATTAAAATACTGTGTTCTAATCTTACAAGCAGGGCTGTGATCTATAAGTATCTCAATACCACCTCAATAACTAGAAAAAACAGACAAGAGATGTCTTCTTTCTAATCTTCAGTTTGTCTTGGGCATAAAACCTTTGCTGTACTTTAAGCAGATGCTTAAAGGTCAAGACATTGTTCTTACTCCATAACTCACATCTATAACATATGCTAAAAGTTGTGGAGTGGTGGTTGTGGATCTGTATCAATGTTTTCTGCAGCCTGAAAAAGCCTTGGCTATCTCCAAGCAGTTATCGGGGAGAAAATTAATGCAATTAAATATTTTGTGTCAGGATACTTCCATTTCTCTTTGAAAGTTACTAAATTTTACAGATATAGTGCTCAACTGATTCAAAAATGTATGGGATTTGCAATTTGGCATAATAAAGAGAATTGCATCCAGGATGGCTACACTTCTGTGGAAGCAATTAGTTCTCCTCATAGGGATTCTGAAAAAAAATGTCATATTTCTTTCCCTGCATATGGTGTGCTACAGTTAAGAAGACAGCCCTCTCTCTGGTACTCTATAATGGAATCACTTACCACTGGATACCTTTACTACTGTCATGTCCAAATTACAAGGCTCGATTCTAAGTTTTACTTTGGAGAATAAATCTCTGTTGTTAACAAAGTCTATATTATACATGGAAACAGACAATATGGTGTGGAGTGCAACACATTCAGACCTTCTTAATGATTAGCCTTACTCAGTTGCTAAAAGGAGAGGGGGTCTCCACTACCACCTTCCAGTTTTTACCAGATTTATAGCCAGGACTATTTCTGAAATGGTGCTATTCATGGATTGAGGTGGTGATATTTTCCCACTATCAATGACTATTCAATTAAGGTTATTTCAAGTTTCTGGAAGAAGTTATTTATGGGAAGGACATCAATGGAAAGGTAATGAATTTCCATCCTTGTGAAGGTTTCCCCACTGTACTCGCTCTTAAGAGGTATCTAAAAATAAGATGCAATTGGTGGATTAGTAAGAAGATTGAAACAATTTTCCTGCTGACTGCCTCTTTTTTTTGTTACTTTAATCAAGCAGATTGTCTGTGCAGTGGTAGGACTAAATCAGAGTGGGGGGACTTTATCTAATGCTCATGGAAGATCTGTATCATGATAATCCTCACTTGTACTGCTCCTAACCCAGTTTAATTGTTGTGATACTGTTAAACTGGTACTTCAATGCAATCTATAAGTATGACATTTTACACTGGTTATGCTGGGAAGGTGGATTCTGGGGTACTCTGACAAGCTGTTGAGATGGCTCTCCCAAGGCCCATTAAGTTGCTACAATTTGTGATGCTCACTGCTCATGTGCCTAAAGCACTTTTGGTTACAATCTGAAAGCTCCAACTGACTAAAAGTATAGTCTTAGGAAAAAGAATTGCCTCTTTAAAAAGTAGATATGTCCATTAGAAGAGGATATGCGGACTAAATGGAGATATGCAAGGGACAGACATTTCTGTTATAGGTTATCTCAAGTCTGACCACACTTAACACCTCTCAAGTCTTCACTTGGTTATTGGTTTTTGCCTTTGAATAATCCAGAAAGATGCATACAACAATGAACTGAAATATATGATTTTTTTCATGAAATGTATGTTATAACAAGAGTACAGGGACATTTTTTTCTAGTGACATACTTTGTTATAAGTTAAATATCTACCTTTGCATTTCTATCAAATATGAAAGAACACTTAAGTAATAGTCTTTCTTATTGTTTTACTGCACAGTGTTTACTGCTTGACCAATTGAAGAGACAGCTTCATTTTGAAGATCGTCACTGCAAATTTAATTAGTTTGCGGTTTCAGAAAATTTCATATGACATGTGCACGTAGATAGTGATCTTTATAATGAAAGAAAAAAGGACAGTATTTAGACCCTGTTTAATATATGCAGATAGAAGATCCCAAAATTTTGTCCAGAATGTTATCTTAAAAAATTCCTTCAACATTCAACTTAAAATGTTTTGAGGGCCTTTACTCAGCATTTCATATTAGAACATCTGAGACTGATTTATAATGAAATAACACTGACAAATCATTTCATTTGTGGATGCATAATTACTATAGTTGTGACATATACATTAATGGTTCATTTGCAGCTAGCTCAGCTGAAATTTGCTTTGAATGGGCAACACAAGCATGGGCACTTTAGCCTGGATTTATGGCTACTCCTTGTGCATCTTAATTTCATTATTAAATGCTATACTTTGCTTCATAACAGCAAAGTAGGTTTAGAATGTGTTCAGGCTTCTGTATCAGCAGAAAGTTTACAGTAAGATTATGTATTAATTACAGAAATGTGGGGAAATGACTCTAGGAGCTTTTACACCTGGAATGGCAAAGATCAATTTAGTGCATCTCAAATTAGTATTAACATTACTTTATTATTCTACACATGCCCTGTGTGCTTGCATGTGTTGTGTGTAAAAGGATATGCATATATGTTGTTGTTGTTGCTGTGTCTTTTGGCTTTTCCCAGTTAGGGGTCGCCACAGCGGAACTCCGGTCCGCTAATGATTGGCAGTAGATTTTTACGTGCAGAGTTGCCAGCCCTGACGCACAGCCTTCAACGAAGGTACGCCCATTCACGCATGTCTCCACACAGAAGACGCTCTAGCTGACAATCGAACAGGACAACGTCTTACTGTGAGGTGACAACGCTACCGCAGCACCACCACCACAGTTTTTATTTGATAATTAAGGATACAATAAACGTATATAAAAATGGGCACTGAAAAAGTAACCCATTTTATAAACATTTCAGACTTTTTTCTAAACGCCTATATTTTCATGCCACTGGAAACGGAGTCAGCATTTTCAAAGGAAAGTTGTCATAGGTTTGCTGAGTTTCTAAACTGAGTGGCATAATCTTTACTAGGTGCAAGTGCTACATTTCCTTTGGGAGGTCTTTAAAAAGATACCTATTTTCATTTAGCATGCCATTTCATATGCAAGTTGTAGACTGTGATGAATAATTACTAAATTTCACTCTGCTGCGATTCTTCCTCTTAGTATCAATAACTAACAGCATTAAAGTTCTTGGTTGCTAGTTGTACAACAAGCAGCATTTTATATAGCAGTGATGGATTATAGACATTATCAGCAGTATTAGCTTTCACAGTGTTAAACTGTGCACTTAATCATTGAAGAACAAAGAAATTAAATAAATAATTTATCTATTCTGAAATTCTTCAGTCAGAGAAACACCTGAACCTCTGGACTATATGAAGAGAGACATGACTGAGCTCTCAGACTGTGTGTCTTAGGCAGGCATGTCCCTAACCTTAATTAGCATTTTACCTTCACCTAGGATGATGCCACACTACAAACAGAAAATTAGTGGCTTCAATAACTGGCTTAGTTTCTGGTGTCAGTCTAATAGAATCCAATATCTGTCACCTGGGATGACATGATCGACAGAACTTGATGCTTTGTCAGAGATGGTCTTAATCTATCACCCATGGAATTTCAGCTACTGGCTAAGGCTCTTGCCATCCCCATAGTGCCTTTTTTAGACAGAGTCTCAAGGACAAAACTCCCAATGTAAAAACTCCATCTACAAACAACCTCAGGGTTATGCTGCTAAATGCTAGGAGTCTTAACATGAAACTGCACTCACTGCAACCATGCCGAGTTCTACACCAATGCTTTATACAAACGCCTGTATGACTGCATTGACTCGGCCATATCTGACAGGACCAAAACAAGCTCCTCAAAGAAGAGCAAATCTGCCTGGTGGTTAAACAAGCAAATAAGACTTCTTGTCAAGTCCTCCAAAGCAAACTACAAATCCAAACTATCGTCCTCAACTAAGGACAACCATGATGTGTAACCTAAAAAGAAAGACAAAGATTTATGCCAAACTGATAGTTAATGATACCACGTATACTGAGCCTGTGGACATAAATAACCTGTTGGCAGACAGGTTCTGTGAAAAAAACTTCACTCCCCTGTCCCCACCACACGTACCCCATGACATCCCTACCACCTGTCCCTTACCTCATCTCTCTGAAGAGCAGGTCGTAAACACCCTCTCTAAGGCCAAAAACACACCATATATCGGACCGGATAACATCCCTGGCTGCGTCCTACATGAGCTCCAACAAGAATTAGCAACATCATTGGGTAGTCTTTTTCAATCATAGTCCAAGCACCGGCTTCATCCCAGCTGAATGGAAAAAAAGACACAGTTATTCCCTTGCACAAATATGGTGCTTCCACTCACTTCGAGAACTACAGACCTATTAGCCTGAATAGGCTTATCTGCAAGGCCATGGAGCGAATCATCATGG